>NW_005841936.1:1577579-1590601 GCF_000455745.1 Alligator sinensis
TTCCTGCCTATGCAGGGGGTCGGACTCAATGATCTATTGAGGTCCCTTCCAACCCTAACATCTATGAATCTATGAAAGGAGAAAAAACACCGCCAAAGAAATGAAACATAGGCAGACATATCTGTAACAGGCATGCAATTAAATATCTAGACAGATACACAAACGTGGCAGACTGCATTAATTCTGGTGTAACTTCTACTGCCTTTAACAGAACCTCACTAGAGTTGAATCCGACCTTTTTTCACAGCTTTCTGATTGTTGATACTTTAGAGTGGAATGTGACCATAGGTGCCATTTGGAATGGGGCTTTGAGGGACAGACGGATTGTGAGTAACAACATCCCTGTGACTATGGCATGAGTGGCTTTTTTCCCTCACTGAAAATTCACTGTACACACAGAGAGAGATTAAATTACAGGCTGGTGAGAGAAGCAAATGGTATTTTTGCGAGTTTGAGTCACCCTCTCAGATTAGACAATCTTCTTACTGCAATATACTTTCATCACAAAAATGTTCATTATGTGGCATTCACAGATAAAAGACTTTCACTTTAAATATACTCTAAATGATTTTATAGTATCATGTTTTCACCGAAACCTCCTCTTTAAGGTGCATTCTGCTCTAATGCAGATAATGCACATCTCTGGAGAGAACCCTCCACTTTTTTCATTTGATAGTAAGAATTTGTCTTACAATGAAACACTCAAAGCCAATTAACCTCTGGAGGTTTACTTGCTGTTTTTTATTTTAAAAAAATACTTGTAGGTGTCATGGGCAGAGCAGCAATATGAAAAAAAGCGAACTAAGCGTGCAGCCCTGAGAGACTCTGCAGAAAATCTTTTCAATGATCCTATGTGGAATCAGCAGTGGTACCTGGTAAGAGTTTATTTTTATGTAATAATGGTGGGTGAGGAATGTGAGTTTTACTGATCAGCTGTGTTATTTCACTGATGTCTGAGAGGTTGCACAGGAGGGAGCAGGTTGCAGCCACTTTCATTAGTGTAGCCTATGGAAACTACAGACCTCAGCACTTGATATCCCTGAGCAACATTCTGTATTTTTTAACCACAATGCATGCAAAGGCTATGAAAGCCAGTTTGAATTTCTGATGATTGAAATTATGGGAACATTGCAAGGCTTTTAAACAGTTAAGAGCCATGTTAACAATAACATAAGCATTTTCCTCTTTACATATAACATCAACATCTCCAGTTGTACCCTGTGACCAGAGGCATATTTCTTTGTCGAAATACTGCATATTCCAGCAGAGAATAAAGCTTTATCTGTGTAAGGTGTTGAGCTCCTTCAGCTTCTGCTGACACTGATTGGAGTTGAAGATGCTGTTTCTTTTTCTCATCTGGTCAAATCCTTCAGGAGACTGCATGCTTTCTACAAGCTTCTTGTGATACTGAGCTAAATTCACCTGAATGCACAATGTATCTACTCATGCCTGTCTCTTTAGGCAGTATTGTATACACCCAGAGGAGGGGATAGCCGGAAGAGTGGATTCTCAGGCAACAGATATCTCCAAATACTAACATGGCCTAAATGGTCTGAGGACTTGCATTTGTCCACATTGCAGGTCAGAGAGTAACCTGCACTCTGACCTGCAGAATCTCTTTGGCCCTTTCCTTCTCTTGTTCAAGTGCGGAGATTTTAATTTTAAATTATACTAGGAAAATTATTCCAGTAGAGTTTCCTAAAAACTCTCATCTAATAAGGCAATGGAAAATATTCAGAATCTTAAATTTCTAGGAAGCTAGATCCTAGACATTACTCTGTGTACTTTCTAGACTAATTTCCAGTGGGAGTACACACACACTTGGCCACAAATGCATGCAAGTGCACATGTGGGTGCACACACCCACATCCATGTATAGAAAGACAATTTTTCTTATGGAAAATGCAATGGACTGCAGTCCAGGAAACCTAGTTTGCTTTCCAAGCTCAGGCACTAATTCTTTGCTGAGAAAGTCATTTCAGGTCTTTGCACTTCATTTTCTCTATATGTAAAATATAGAACATGATATTTCCACTATTTTACAAAGCATTTTGAAATCCTCAGATTAAAAGAACTCTTTAAATAAGAAGAATTTTCTGCCAAAATACTTCCAGGTTCTTCTAACGTAGCAATTGTTTACTGCTTTGATGACAAAATAGAGCCCCCTTGCACTCTTGCCTCAAGTTATACTCGAGCATCATTGGAACAACAGTTATTTGATGAGTGCTATAGAAGATATCTGTGACCTAATAGTAATTCTCTGAACTGCAGCAATCAGAAAATAAGGCTTTAAAATACCAGCTATCTTGCTCCCATAATATACTGCATTGCCTGAGTCTTACATTCTGTTCAGTATTCTTTTGGATGCAAAGGTGTTAAAAAATGACAATACATTAAGATGCTGAGAGATGCAAAGAAAACATTGACTATATCTATGCCTGGGATTTAATGGTAATCTTAATAAAGTTTTTATATATTAAAAATATAAAGACTTACCATTTCAAGAAAAATGATCCATTTCAGATTTAATTTTCAAAGACCAGTCTTTGAAAGAGATGAGGAAATAAGTCACATTTCCAAGTGATTTTTTTCAGTGGAACAATAGTGAAAGTAATAAACAGCACATTGTGATTCAGTACAGTCCTTCATATCTAGTCTACTACTAAATTGCTTTAGCTATTAATTGTTTTCCAATAGCTAATCTGGACATAAAAGGAAGAGGCACCATTGGAAAAAACATAGCATTGGAATCCTGCATATTCCAGCAGAGAATAAAGCTTCAGTTCAACAAGGTCTTGAGTTCTTTCTATTTCTACTGATTTGGATAAGAATTGAAGATACTCTATTTTGGTTCTAGTGAATGGAAGATGATTTCCAAAACTAGCATATCATACTCCTGCCCAGCCACAGATATACTAAACATAGGATCTTAGGAAAGTAGGGCTGGAAGGGACCCCCACAATGTCACCTAGTTCAGCCCCCTTCTCAAGGCAGGATCATCCCTGAATAACCATCCCAGCCAAGTGTCTGTCTAACCTGCTCTTGAAAATATCCACAGATGGACATTCCACAGTTTCTCTTGGTAGACTGTCCTACAGCTTGACCACCTTCATTGTCAGAAAATTCCTTCTAATCTTCAACCTAAATGTCCTCTGCTGCAGCTTGAGGCTTTTGCTACTAGTCCTGTCCCCTACAGCCACAGAGGAAAGCCCATCTCTATCCTCTATAACCAGGGTTTACAATGTTTTTGGGCAGAGTTCCAAAAAACCCCCACAACCTTGACTTGTAAGATGTTGGCATGCCAGAGGCTGATGGCAGGGGAGCTGTGATGGGCCTGATCCTTGTTGTGGCAGTATAGCCCCAGCCCCTTCTCCACTGTCAACCAGAGTCATGCATGCACCCACCACCAGCAACAAGCTGGGCCAGGGCTCCATGGACCCCAGTGCAGCTGCTTGCAGCCTCCCTGTCACCTACTGCAGTGGCAGGGGGGCTGCCCAGAGCCTGGGCTGGCTGGGACATGCTGAGTAAAATGTTTCCCATGCCACGTTCTGGCATGCATGCCGAGGGATTGCCTCCCCTGATCTATAATTGCTCTTCAGATATTTAAAGACAGTTATCAAATTCCTCCCCACCCCCTCAGTCTTCTCTTCTCAAGCCTGAAAAACCCTAGTTCTTTTAGCCTTTCCTCATAAATAATGCTTCCCAGGTCCTTAATCATTTTTGTTGCTCTGCTGTAGACTCTTGCCAATCTGACCATTTTCTTCTTGAAGTATGGGGCCCAAAACTGGATGCAGTACTCCTTGTAAGGCCTCATCAGTTCCAAAAATAATGGAAGAATCGCTTCTCTTGATTTGCAAGTAACACTTACATTGATACAACCCAGTATGCTGTTGGCTTTTTTTTAGCAACAAGAGCACGCTGTTGGTTCATGTTCAGCTTATGGTCTACTCTCTGCCACCATACTCCAGGACCTGCAGCCTACCCAGTCATTCCCCAGTCCGTATTTGTGCACGCAATTATTCCATCCCAAATACAGGACTTTATACTTGTCCTTGCTGAATCTCATATGATTGATTGTGGACCATTTCTCTAGTCTATCCAGGTCATTTGTGATCCTAGCCTGCTTGCAAGAGTGTCTGAAATGCCACTCAACTTGGTGTCATCTGCAAATTTGCTAAGCATGCACTCAATCCCATCATCCAAATTATTAATGACGATGTTAAACAGTACCAGACTCAGGTGAGATCCCTGCAGAACCCCACTTGATACCTCCTCCCAGCTGGACAATGAGCCATTGATGAATACCTGTTGAACATGATGATCCAATCTGTTTTGTATTCACCTAACAGTACTTTTGTCCTTTGCGTATTAATAGGAATGTCATGGGAGACAGTGCCAGAAGACTTGCTAAAATCAAAGTATATCACATCCACTGCTCCCCCCTCCCCCCTTTCACAAAGCCTCTAACCTTATCATGGCCACAAATCAGTTTGGTCAGGCATGACTTGCTCTTGATGAATGTTGGCTGTTTGTGATCATCTTCTTCTCTAAGTGCTTCACAACAGATTTCTTGAGGACCTGCACCATGATCTTTCCAGGTATTGAGGTCAGACTGACTGGTCTGTCATTTCCTGGAACCTCCTCATTCCCTTTCTTAAATATTGGCACTATATTTGTCCTTTTCCAATTATATGGGACCTCATCTAACCTTGAAGAGGATAGCTAATGGCTCTGAAATTACCTCATCCCATTTCTTCAGTGCCCTAGGGTGCAACCAGTCCAGTCTTGCTAAAATACACTCTTCTTACCTGAGATATCTTGAGGAAGAATAATAAATCTTCTTGAGGATGAAACAAGGAGGCTGGCTATGGAAAATAGGTTGTTTGAACAAGTCCATCCTTGTGAAAAACCTGGGTAAAAATCTGTGAATTCAGGACAAAGACAAAACAATGTTGATTTAAAGCTTCTTAGCAATTTGGCCTGGAAACTTTGGACATCTCTTGTATGAATTTATGCTTATTATCATTTTTTTTTTTGTAGCAAGATACAAGGATTACTCCCTCTCTGCCTAAGCTAGATCTCCATGTTATACCTGTATGGCAAAAAGGGATTACAGGCAAAGGTGTTGTTATAACTGTCCTGGATGATGGCTTGGAGTGGAATCACACTGACATCTATGCTAACTATGTAAGTTTGTTCATTAGAATGCTGCAAAGTCAGCAAATTACTTGCAGACCTTTATATAAAAACATTCTAGTCTGGTTTGCTCCATGGTCAGAAAGGCTGCTCCCACATGACAGAGCCTGAAATACTTGCCTCAAGCATAATTCAGAGCCTGGGTTGTCTCACTGGGAGTTGAATAATAGTGAGCTATTCAGTGTGTATTAGTACCTAGGCATATTTAGACACAATAGTTTAATGCTGGACTATTAAAAACCTTTTAGCTATTTGTGAATTTTATATCTGTTAATAGGTATTAGATTTTAATAAGTTAGTTGTTACCTCACACAAAAACACGTATAAATAAATAGATGCAGATAAGAAATCCATTTCAAGACACATTTGAAAAAAAAAAACAGTCTGTGCCCCAGAAAATTAAAACAGCAAAGAAATATATTAAAAGCTGTGATGGAAAATCATTTGAAGACAGGTTGGGAACGTGGAAGCTCCTGAGGTCCGTTATAGTCATAGTACTGACTACCATTTTGTATTCTTGTGCAAGCCATTTAATCTGTCTCAGTCTTCCCATCTGTAAAATGGAGATAATTTGTTTACTGTTCAGTGGTGTTATTAGCTGAGCTGTCTAAAAATTGGTTACATAAAAAAATCAATTTTCAAACACTTTTAAGATGTACCTTTCTTATGCCATGATTTTTTAAACAAAATAATATATTGGATTCAGAAATATATTATTGAAATGGCTATCATTCTTATTTCACCAAAAAGCATATTTTAGACAAAATAAACCACAATGCTTCATGTAAAAAACTTGGTTGAAAAGAGCTTTTCCACTTTTCAATGGAAAAACCTTTTAGTGATAAACATTCTGCCTAGCTTTAATTTTGCAGAATCAGTGAATTTTTGTTAAATTACCTGATAATCCCGTGCCCTTCAGCCAAATATCCCAACTCCTCCATTCCTTACCCTCAGCAGGCATCCCAGTACAAACCTTCCAACAGCCAAAGCTGCCAAAGGTTTAGTAGTTTCAAAATAACAGTTTCCAAGTACAGAGTAATCAATACCTAATCTAGAATATTAAATAAAGACTAAGCATCACATTATACATTTGTTTTAGAGGATCTTTTTTTCTTTTGGTAACTACAATATCTGTTTTTTAAATTTAGGATCCACAGGCAAGTTACGATTTCAATGACAATGATCATGATCCCTTTCCTAGATATGATCCAACAAATGAAAACAAGTAAGTAGTCTTTCATGTTATGGAAAGAAAAAGCAGTAAAATAGTATTCTTTGCTTTAGAACAGAAAAAGGCAGAGCTTTTCGCCATTTACCCTGAAAAGGCTCTGTGCCCAATAGGATTACTGTATGTGCTAAAGGGAAAAATGATACTATGTTGATGTAAATTCTATATTGAAATTGATTAAATTTCCAGATAAGTATGAGCTTTTTTCGTTTAATTATTACATTTGATAAATCACAACGCAGTATGTATAGGGGTTGTTGGTTGTACCCATGTTGGTCTAAGGACATAGGCAGACAAGTTTCTTTGGGTAAATGTGACACCTTTTATTAGACCAACTAAATAGTTGGAAAAATTATTCTTTGCAAGCTTTTGAGTGCAAACAACCTTCTTCAGGTATAGGGAGAGTCACCCCTATGTCTGGAGAAGGGTGTTTGTGCCTGAAAGCTTGCAAAGAACAATTTTCCAACTTTTTAGTTGGTCTAATAAAAGTTACCATTATGTAAGAATTATTACATTCTGAAACCTTCTTCTTCCTATATTCGTGTGTGTAAAATACGAATAGCACCTCTGCAGGCTTCAAAGGAAAAAAAACCCTTTGTGTAAGTGCTCCTGTATTATAGGGCACACCATCTGACTAAGTACCTCATGGCTGCAGTTAGGCTTTTAATCCTGGTTAAGCATTAGGGACAATGAAAAGCCACCTATTGGCAGTAAAGTTTGGTGTCGGAGGAATATGTCCACTGAATATTCTATTACAGGGATCCAGCAGGCTCCTTCCCTACTTGTGCGCAGTTTCTTCAGGGGCATTTTACAGCATTTTGTGGCAAGAAACAAGTGAGGAGCTTTGTCTTATGACCTCTTCTTTGGTCATACAACACCATGGGGGTTCTACTGAAGTTAGGTTCTTTCACGTTGGGTTTTGTCCACAGAGAAGAGAATCCCATGCTACAGTCCTCTAACAGCTGTAGCACAGAATGAGTCGATTCCCTCAACCAATTAAAATGCCACTGTTAAAAAAGATACAAGGAGGAACTGACACTCTGGTTCCCTTTTGTCTATTAGGCACTATCCAAATCATGAATCAATAGTTGCAATGGAAATAAAGTCATCACTCAAAGGATAGATGTCCCATGATTTTTAAAAAATGGATATCTCTACTCTATTACAGCATTTAGCTATCAGTGGGTGGCCACTGTTCTCTGATACTAATGGCATTATCTCTGAAATCTACCTTCATTATCTCCAATCTTTAGTAATATATACATGGAATTCAGCCCACACACATCCAAACATGATACTGTGTACCAAGCAGTAGTACTAAATAAAGTAAAATCTCTTACAAGTAAGTTGTTCTTATCTATTGAGGGGTAGGATTCTTTTGTGACAAAAGAATCTGAATACAAAATATCTCATTCAAGGAATAATTTAGCCTTGTTGATGGTATTTGATTATTTTAAATGCTACCTAGTTTAGTATCAAAATAAATTCAAGCATTTTTAAAAGAATATCCAAATATTTGCTTAAAACTTTTTTTTTTAGTTATTTTTAAGGACTGAGTATTATCTTAGTTTTCCAAATTTTCCTTGCTCTTGTAATCTGCTTTAGCCACCATGTTATACCTCATGGTGGACAATTAACAACAGTTAGGGCCTGGTCAAAGCTACTGAAGCTACTGGGAATCTAAGGACATCACAGAAGTTTGGAGCAGGCCCATATTGTCTCTGCCTAACAATCCACTGAAAATTGACTGGTTAAAATGATCAAAATCAGAGGATAAATATGCCATTTTTTTTCAAATAGACCTATTCCAAGGCTATTTAATATTCAACAAGCTGTCTTACATCTAGGTGGAGAAAAGCCTCTACCAAGTCAACCATACAAGTAGTGAAACTGTAGCATAAGCACATGAATTTAGTTACAGTTCAATTTTAAAGCCTTTTAAAAAGTTTATTTCATTCAGGCATGGGACACGATGTGCAGGAGAAATTGCCATGCAAGCCAATAACAAGAAGTGTGGAGTTGGAGTAGCATATAATTCCAAAGTGGGAGGTAAGAAAACAAGCAGTACTTTGCCATCAACTTTACTATTTCTCATGTGAATGAAAACAAAGTGAAAAAGGGAACTGGCCATCCCAAGGTACCAAGTGCCCTACTGGACATTCTCAGCCATCATCCATTTGTGTTAAAAACTCTCAGCATTTCTCAGGAGTTACTCAGCACTCCACAGCACTGGAATTTTTGAGTGTGTGGTGAAATAGTGTAAACAGTTACCTCTATCTCAAATCTTAAGCATCCATCAATTTCTCAGGGTTCAATCTATAAATTGACTGTTCATTCTAACCAAATCTAGAAGCCTATTTATAAATAAAGAAATGGTTGGTTGTTACCTTACCTATTCGGCACAAAATTAAATGAAGAGTAAAAGGAAGAAAAACCAATTTCCTGTCTTTTCTTGTTTAGAGTGTCTATTCAGTTAAATTGAAAGGTCACGGCAGTAGAGAAATTCACATTTCTGTGATTTTGATTTCAATTGCTTGTTTCTCCATGTCAATTATATGTTAATTTTGAAAAGAAGTAGAGGCTTGTTTATCCATCAATCAATATTGCCCTTTTTTAAAAAAATGACTGGAAGTCTAGTCTATTATAGGTTTGTGAAATAGACATGATCAAAATATCAGTTGCAAGTGGTTATTTAGCACAAAAGGAGATAGACTTGTAGATTTGTAGTTTTTCAATTTCACATTTTTTCTTGCTCTTTTATGAAATGGGACAGCTCAGATGAGATTGACAGCTGAGATTACTATTCTTGCCACTTCAGTCTGGTGTTTATGAGCTCCTATTTTCTCTTCTGGATTTTGAACTGTCACAAATGTCACTTTTCAGTCCACCTTTGCCCTTCTGCATTATACTTTTATAGCCTGCTTAAATAAAATACCCCACTCATTAGATGAAGATGCCAGATTTTAAGAGCAGGGTGGAATAGCAGAAATTTAAAAAATATACCCGCTGTACTGCCCACTTATCTGTATGAACAATTGCCTAATTTGTAAATGCAGATATATCTCTGCTGCTTCCTGTGTCCAGGAAAGGGAAGTAATGGAGAAAAGACAATGAAAAATTATTGAAAAACTATCCAGAAAGGTGATTATCTTTCAAAAAAAAAAAGAGGAAGAAAATTCAGGGAGGCATAAAGTTGAAGGGAACTGGAAGCAAAATCTGGCCAAATCCCCAGGGATAAGGATGTGACAAGAATCACACTTGAAGGAAGATTTACCGTACACCATAAACACCTAAACCTAGGAAGGTTATTTTCCGGCTTTTCTTTGTAGAGAATTCTATATCTATGACTGCTAGTATAAGGTGTATGAAACAATAACAGCTCCAAATACTTCAGGATTAATATTTCAAGCTGTTATTTGAACCTAGGAATTATCATACCAGAAAAAGTCTAGTGGTCCATCAAGTCCAGTATTGTGTCTGACAGAGTCTGTACCAGCTGCCCAAGATGAAGTAACCCTGAAGCAAGCTATTTTGGAATAACATATTCTCAGGGTATGCCCTGAGGTTTTATATTCCTTCCAAAAACTCTTGTTCCTTTACCATTATAACTATAAATACTCTCATTATATATCTAAATTCTCAGTCTTTTAATGCCTGCTAATTTTTGGTCCTATTCATATCTTGTGTCCTTAAGTCCTGCGGGTTTATCATGCATCATGTGGGAAGAAAAACTCATCCTTATTTCATCTTTAAATGTGTTGCCTTTCAGTTTAATGTACTGTCCACTTGTACATAGTCTTTATAATGTTGTATCATAGAAAAATGTGCTTTATGCAATGTTTTATTTATTAGATCTATATCCTGCCCTGTCCAAAAGGCTCAGAGCAGCTATTGTTATATGTCATCCAATAAATGGAACATGTTTATTCACACATGCCCAACCACAGCACTGAGCTATTTTCCTGATGCTGCCATGGAAATCAAATGATGAAGAAGCTGCATTTTATGAAGGACTGGGTTGAGAGTTCTAGCACTGTGCATGTGCTACTAAAAATAGCCTTCGGCTAGGCAGATACATGTATCTGCCTGAAAATTCCTTTTGCTTTTGCTTGCTTTTGAATTCATGAGGCTGAGGATAGGAAATAAACAGACAAAAAGGAAAAGTATGTATAAATAATAGGACACTACCCAAAAACTAATTGAAAAAATATCCATTGCAGTAATTGCATTCCTGAGTTTACTTAAATGATACAGGTTTTTGCAGAGTAGAACTGAAACAGCAGTCTTGCTTGAATTGCTTTTCATGGGTGTTCTGAGAATAATATTGTTTTTTCTAATATTATATTAAAATATGCTTGGCTGGCTGTATCACCTTGGCCACATCTTTAGATTATTTATGCTGGCTCCTGAATGCTAAATATTTCGTTACAGACTATTGCTGGTCTTGCAGACAGTTCCACCCAAACAGATTTTTGACCTTTGTACAAAGCCCATCATTGACTTGAGTTCCTTTCAACATTAGTGAAAGGAACCGGCCATGGTGAACTGATTTCAGGAACAGAGTTTAATTTGATGTATGCTAATACATAATAAGCATAATGTATGCATGCTTATACATAATGTATGCTCTCTCATGGTTGCAGCCTAGGCTTCCATGTCAGGATTCCTAAATCTAGTCTCAGTTTTACCATTGATTTGGAGTGACATTGGTTGAGTCATTTTGTGCTTAATTTACTAATAAGTAATAGAGGCAATACCAGGGTGACCATACATCCCATTTTGGCCAGGACAGTCCTGGATTTCCTAGGCTGTCCCAGCATCCTTGCCACTTGGTGAAAATTGAAGCAAAAGGCCCAGATTGGCAGGGATCAGCTGGGGCAAGGCAGGGCGGGAGGAGAGCACTGCTGTGAGTGCGGGCTGCTCACACTGTATATGTGTGTCTGGAGGGGTATGCTGGGTGGTGGGTCAGACTTCTGCCTGAGCAGGGGTCCCTCTCCCACGCCTGCCCACCCAGCTGCCAGTAGGGACCCATGTCTGGGAGGGGCAGCTCCAGGGTCTGTGTTCTGCCCTGGGACTGCAGCCCTGCCCAGGCTGGGCCAATCAGCAGCAGCAGCAGCAGTAGCAGCAACAGGCCACCTGGTTGCAACCACCATTGCACCAGGTGCTTGCATGTGCTGCCTGCGCAGGGGGATGGCAGAGCCATGGGTCTGGCTATGCAGGCTGTTGGGTGCTGTGCACCTGGGTTTGCACAGAGCTCGGTGCCCCCTGAGCACCAGTCTGCACCTCCTTCCAGATGCTGCAGCTGGGAGCCAAGGGGGTGCCAGGTGAGAGGGTACAGACACTGGGCTGGGGGGCTGGGAATCACAGGGGCACAGGGCACAGTCCAGCAGGGAATTAAAATAGCATGGTGCACCAGACAGGTGGGCAGGCAGGCACTGCTGCTGCCTGCCTACCTGGCACACCATGCTCCACCGCCTCTGCCTGCAGCAGTGCTGCTGGCTTGGGAGAGTGGTGGCGAAAGGGAGGGGGGAAGGGAGATGGGGGAGAGCAGTGTCCTATATTTCCTATGGTCACCGTTATAATAGTTAACTTTTTTTGAGGCATCAGGAGTGTTAAAGGCCATCTGCAAAGGGCAGACAATTAACTTCTGTCTTTTTTTCCATTTTAACAATAAAAAAGATCAAGAAATTGAGAGACTCAGATCTTGTTGATCTTATTTGGAAAATAACTATGTGAACATCTACATTAAAAATGATTGACCATTATTCATCCCCTGTCCTCTTATGGAGCAGCTATTATGGTGCTCGGTTGCCAGTGTAGACAGAGCCCAGGCATTTTAATTGTGATGCCAGGAAAACCTGTTTGGAACCTGGACTACACTAATATTTGTATTGTTACTACCACTGGTAGAGCTGCATCATCATTACTGGAATTTTGCAAAAATCCCTACCATTTCTCAGATTGGCAGGGAAGAACATTAGCAGTTTGGGGAGCTGTAGTGCACATGAGCCACTGGCTGCCACTGGAATTTTAAGCATACAGAAATTAGAGTTGCTCTGAACTAGATTAGATTGTGCAGTTCCTATTAAAATGTTAAAGGCTTGCTTTCACTGGGCTTTCAGCATTGCTAGTAGTAGTGCAAACAAGCAATATTAATGACAGTGGGAAAATTGTGCAATACTCCTTGTATTGTGAAGATTGAAGAGCTACTGAAATAACAATACCATACAAGACAAAACAATGAAAATTTAATCTCATCAAGAGGGGATGAGATTTTCTTCAGACTGTTTAAAATTCTTTGTTTAAACACAACTCTCAGAGTTAGTCAAAATTTGTAGAGAACAAAGATTTTTGAAAAGTCTCGTTTTGAAATCATATATTCAGCTTTAATGCTGGACTGACTTTTAGAAGAAAGGAAGCCTATGATAAAGATCTAATGCTGAAAGAGAGATGAAGAATTTCAAATA
The DNA here is from genome assembly GCF_000455745.1 of Alligator sinensis. NCBI lineage: Eukaryota > Metazoa > Chordata > Crocodylia > Alligatoridae > Alligator > Alligator sinensis. The sequence goes on from NW_005841936.1 coordinate 1,590,471, forward strand.
GATGTGTAAAATGCACCTGCACTGAGAAATTCAGAGATCTGCAAAGAAAACAGTATAGACTAGACTTGATTTTTACTAAAATTTCAAAGATGGAAACCAAGCAACCCGGGGGGGGGGGGGGGGGGGGGGAG
>NW_005841936.1:1590611-1612196 GCF_000455745.1 Alligator sinensis
TGAGGACAAACCTCATAAATTCTTTCAGAAACTTGATAACAGAAAGAAAAGGAAAAGGCACAACCAAATTTTTAGATCTCTCTTAATGTTTGCAAAGCACACTGAGGCCCTAAGTGGACTGATGTTGTGAAAGGGAAATAATAATGATCATTATGGCAGAATTTAGGGGTTATAATCCTAGATTAGGGCAGGCAATGAAAAAGCTGGGCCCTGATGACAATAATGTACAATGAACATGTTTTACCCTTTCTACCTGCACTTTCGATATTCAGGTATACGAATGCTGGATGGAATAGTCACTGATGCCATTGAAGCCAGTTCAATCGGTTTTAATCCAGAACATGTGGATATTTACAGTGCAAGCTGGGGTCCAAATGATGATGGTAAAACTGTAGAGGGTCCTGGCAGACTAGCACAGAAGGCTTTTGAATATGGGATCAACCAGGTAAGATATCTAACAGACAGTTAAGCTGAAATTTTCTCAAGCTTGTAGACCAGATTTTAAAATGGAGAGAAAATGGAATGCTCTTTGTTTCATCCTTGCAGAAGTGCTTTCTTCATCCAAACCCATTTCAAAAACAGAGTCATTCTTTGGATAAATATGAATAGTAAGGCTCAGTGAAATTTACCTTCCAGGCCCTGACTTTCATGAAAGTGCTGTTTCAATATTCTGCTTTTAAGCCATTTCTCTGCAGTCTAGATCTCTTCCTTCATCTTTCCCTTCAGTGCCCTCCCCCACCCTCCTCTGTTGGCTTGTTTTGCTCTGAATAGTAATTGGATTTCTGCACTGAGCTCCTATAAAAAATTAATATGAAGTTTACTGCTTCTTGAATATTTCACTTTGTAAAATTGTGCTGTATTTTAGCACCATGTGGATGGGCTTTGTCTTCCTGTTACTTACACTGAGTTAATTGCATTAGTTCATAAGCTGAGGCATAACATGATCCAGTTAAAATGAAGATAGTAGGAATGCATGTTAGAGAATACTGAAATGGTGGCTTTTAAGTTCTCTTTTATGGTATCCCTTTAGATCTGATTAGAGGATTGAATGAGAGCTGCTGTGTATATGCACAAACACTGTTCCTACATTTAGTCAGGAGAAGGTGAAAAGGTACCACATCATGACGTAGACATAATAAAGAAAAGAGAACTGCAGCACAGAGGTGAATGAAGAAAAAAAGAGAGCCTGAAGCATGAGGGACTGCAGCAAAAGAAAGAGAGGAGTCTGGAGAAAAGAAAAAGCCAAATGCATCAGAAACAGGGAGAGACGTTGAGGGCACTGACAGTGAAGAAAAAACTGACAGATAATTAAAGTGCTGGTAAGGGACAGAAGGAGACTAAAGAGAGCAGGTTGGAGGTAGATGGAGGCTTGGAATGGGAAAGACAAAAATTGCCAGGTGGGTGGCAAGAGAAAGTGTAAGGCAAGGCATGGTGACCCAGTACCACAAAGGTCCCTCTGTACAGTCTGGAAAGTCTGTTTCATGAGTGCAAAACTATTTCCATTTCAATTTCCATGTTGGTTTTATTTTGCATCAAAGTAAATTAATCCATTAGTTCAGGCATCTTGCAGGGGCTGGATATGCTCTCACCTTCCACCAGTTAACTGCAGGTGAATATTCTCATCTAGTTTTATGATTAGCCCCTTACATGTTTATCCAGTACAGCACTCAAGAATATGCTTAACTTTAAGCATGTGGGTAGCCTATGTATAGTGCTCCCAGAGGCAATGGGGTTGTTCAAATTCTCCAGTATTTTGGTGGATTGGGACATTACTTGCTAAAAGATGTGATTCCTTTCATTGTCATCTCTGTGGGAAGCCCCCAGTAATTTTAATGGAAAAAAAATGTAGCTTATTTCTCTATCCCTGTTTTTTTTTATGTTTTTTTTTTTTATTTTGAAAGTGCAGCAATGGTCCCTCTGCCCCTGAGCTGGCAACTTCAAAGATCATCAGCAGGGATTAATTGATGATCTGCATTTCTGATTGCTCTTGGTACTGAATATGCATACATTAGTACTGAATTAAAATACAGGCTTCTGCTTTTCCCATTAAGCAGAACTTTTCACTGAAAGGCTATCAGATTTTATGATATAATGGCAAATATTTGTTCAATCCAGAAGAAATGTGATGGTTTTCATGCTCTTCTGGCACCCCATGACCTGAGCTACCAGCATCTGTATAGCTGCTACTAATTCACTATACACTGGAGACCAGAATAGGAAATGGAGTTGGTTGTACCCTGAGACTAATGTCTGTGGCCTTAGAGATTTGGAAGTGAGGGGAGATTTTGCAATAAAATGAGCTTATTGGTTTGCTGGTTTTCATCAAGTAAATGTCAAACTATGAAAGGTTTAATTAAAAGGGACTTATATGAGAATTTCATATCACACATCATTCATGCTGCTCACCAGTGCTACTGTGATCATAACAAATGCGAATGGAATTAACTCATGATGAAATTTCCATTTATTAAAAAATATTGATTGTTGTCACATGTTCTACATCGAATATGCTCATGTGAAAATATATTCTATTGATACCACTTTTTATTTGAGCTGAAACTTATTTCCAGTAGAGTGATAGATGGCACCATTACCTGGGATATTTATAACTACAAAAGACAAATCACAAGGAGGTGTATTATAGGAAGCACTTCTGTCTGCACTGGAATCTAACACAGGGGTGGCCAACTATGCTATAAGTGGCATGGGCAGATTTTCTATGTGGCATGTGACAGATCAGGGAGGGGACAAGCAATACAACAGCAGATAGGGCAGGAAGCAGAAGGCAGAGCAGGAGATTGGGGAGGGAGCACAGAGCAGGTAGTAAAAAGCAAAGCAGCAGATTAAGTAGTGGAAGGGGATTAGAGTGGTGTTCAGAGAGAGTGCAGGGCTAATTTGTGGCATACCTGCCAAAAAGTCTGGCCCTCACTGACCTAATAGGTCTCTTCTAGTCTAACTTCTATGTGTCCTATGAAAAGTTACCTTTTCCTGGTCATATGGTCTAAGTACAGACATTCAAAAAGCCTGAGGCGGAGTAAATCTGTGTTACACAGTTTTCTGTAAGTGACATGGTTTAGACTGGTAGCAAACAGAACACACGGTCGTCGTTTGCGGGGAGGTGCAAGTCTTAGACTGGGTTCTGCCATTTTTAAACCAATCTATATGTGCCAAACTTCTGTTCTGAGTATAGACAGAAGTTTTGTGTGCCAAACTTCTGTTATGGGTATAAACTTGTTTTTATCCCTTATTCTGGTAAAAGTGTAATGTCTCTACCTGGCCTTACTAGCACGAATAAGATTTTTGGTAGGAACAAGTTGGAGAATGTAGACTGTAACTGTTCCTTTCATTTCTTCTAGGGCCGAAATGGAAAAGGTTCCATTTTTGTATGGGCTTCTGGGAATGGTGGTCGTCAGGGTGATAACTGTGACTGTGATGGCTACACAGATAGTATCTACACTATCTCCATTAGCAGTGCTTCCCAACAAGGCCTTTCTCCTTGGTATGCAGAGAAGTGCTCCTCAACTCTCGCCACAGCATACAGCAGTGGGGATTATACTGACCAGAGAATTGTAGGTTGTTTTTACCAGATTTAACAGACATCTTGAGGAATACACATAGAACGATTTATATATGAAAACTATGAAGCAGAAACAACTTTAAATGTCTGACTTTAAGTGCCTACTTTATTTATGCTTTATATAGCAATAATATTTTCATTCTGGAACCCTGGACAATGAGGATTACAAAGTCATTTGTACTCCTAAAATACTTTACACTAAAGCAGTACATGCATGATATCATTAAATCAGCATTGCTGGTCTCGGAAATGTTTTGTTGTTTTTGTGTGATGGATGTCTCTGCATCTGCCCGTTCTGCAAAAAGGGCAGATCTTCAGAATGATTCTCATCCATCTCTGTGTTGGGACAGTTCCCGAACAGGGATGTGAGCTGATACAAATCATAAAAATACAAAACAAATTGGTTTTATATGATAGAACAAAAGGACATCTAGAGGAATTGTAAATTCTTGCTGACCTCAGCTGGAATAGCAAATGTTCTTTAGAATGTAAGCATTTGACAGCAGAGGTATGATCCATTAGTATTAGAACTAAATCCAAACTGACTTAGAAATCCTATAATTGGGGGAAGTTCGAGTTCAAATCTGCTAACAGATCTTACATTTCTCAATCCCATTTCTAATTGGAACCTTGAACTTTTTAATACAAAAATAAATACTTAAAAAATGATCTGGTACTAAGAGGATCATGTAGTTTTAGGAATGAAAATGGCTTTATGTTCATATTCTTTGAGACTAGAGTTAGGCATTTGAAGGTAGCCCTAGATTTTACTTTTTCACACTATCTCCTAAGGTAGAATTTCCAGATGCCTTAAGAATTTAATCTCTACTGCTTATCATTAACATTCAGTTAGCCTAAGTGCTCATCATTATCACTAAAACCAGCTGAAATTTTTTGGAAGCAGATTTTTCTCCTCAAAAATACAGGTTAGTGAAAGCCAAAATTTCCAGTAACATCATCCAAAACATCAATCCCAGTGACAAAATTTGGGGGTTTTTTTGACAAAAAAATCAACATAAAATGGAAATTCACATTTAATTTGCACTTTAAAATGTCATTCATGTAATTTCTTTGGTTGGTAGGGACATTCAAGTGAGATTTATTTTCTTATAATAGAAAAGGAAATAGCTGGCATTGCATTCTCTGTGGCTCCAGAACCCAATAACTTGTTTCCATCACCCTCCAAGCTGAAATTGCCTGAATTTGAGGACCCTGGAAAGAGGGCTGAGGCTCTAGTTCCTAGGACAATGGAGGGATGGAAAGGAGTTTTAATAGGTGTCTGGTTGGCTGAGTTCCTGTTGAGATGATTATTTAAATGCCTTTGAGATGTGGCTGTAGCATTAATGGTAAGTAAATGCACTCACAGCCCTGAATTGGTATTCCAAGTGAGCTATTTAAATAAGTCCGTAAATTTCAGGTGTTCAGTTTTAAAGAAATAAAATGGCCTTTTCAGTAAAAATATCAAATTGAAACAAAATTTTAGTTCAGAAAGCAGAACTTTCCACAGGAAAATTAAAAAAGGGTTTTTTGGTCCAAAATTTTTGGAGTGAAAAAATTTGGTTTTCCAGCTAATTAGCACAAATGCTGAGCTCGATTGTGCTAATCCTGGGCACTGACTACAGCAGTAGTAGAGGGGCTCAGAACCTTGCAACAGGTGGCAGAGTCACACAAGAGCTTCTTTGGGTAGAAGTGATATCTTTTATTAGACCAACTAAGTATTTGGAAAAAAGTTATTAGCAAGCTTTTGGACGCAGTCACCCTTCATCAGGCACAGGGAGTCTCTGCTGGTCGGAGAGGTGGTTACTATCTATGCCTCCTTCATAATTATCCTTCTTAATTATCTACATTGTGGGAATGGCTTAAAAGCCCCAGTCAAGGACTGGGAACCTGCTCTGTTAGGCACCCTACCTATGTATACCAAATAGATGAGCCTTATCTTAAAGAGGATCCCTGTAATAAGCTGTTATTTGAGGAGCTGTTCCTGTCATTCTTATCAAGCTGAAGATTATCTCTCAGTGAACTGTATGGGTAGAGATTAAAATAACTTCATTTCAGATTTACCCCAGTAGGTCAAAACATCTGCCCTTGCAAAGTGGCTTCTCTTGTAGCTGAGATGTAAAGCTCTCAGTGCACCCACTTCTATATGTTGCAGGTACATGGGCAGATAAGTTAGGTTCTTAATTTTCTAATAAAATGCATGTTTCATTTGCAAATTATAATGTTTTTGCTGAAGAGGGAATAGAACACTAATACTAATCCTGTGAGCAATTTTCAAGCAGGCAGTAATTTTAAATGTTCTAGACCAAACACAATGATGTGTTTGTATGATTCACCAGTGAGTTTGAAACACTTATTCTTATTGTTGAAATGTTAGAATAAGGCAAGGTATTCAGTGTGGGAGTATTTTGTTCCAACACAAGGGATTTGATACAAAAATTATAGTTGAAGCAAATGTAATAAATGAAATAGACTGAAGTATCAGCAGATTTAAACATCCATCATTTTGTTTGCTGAGGAAGGGACTTTCTGAGGTGTATGAAACTGTGCAGGAGAGACTATGGAAAGCTGTGTTTTTATGTGAGGATACAATAATGTTTATGGAGCTGTTTTTTCATGGTCTCTGTGGTTGCAATGTTTGTATTTCAGACAAGTGCTGATCTTCATGATGAATGTACAGAGACTCACACTGGAACCTCTGCATCTGCTCCATTGGCAGCGGGGATTTTTGCTCTAGCCCTTGAAGCAAAGTAAGACTTCCTAAACTTTCCACTTTTTATGCCCTACCCTTATTATCAGACCACCTCTCTCAGGATGTCCAGTTCCTGTCAAGAATCAGGTCTGCTAACTTTACTAACTTTGACAAAGAATTGGTTAATACCAGTCTTCACACCTGCTAGCCAGGCAGAGCCAACACAAGAAAAAGACAGTGAGCTGGTGATTCTGCTTTGTTCTGTGCAGCAGCAACAGTTTGCTTACTAAGGACTGGTCAGCTGGACCTGAAAGTAATGAAACAACACACATACTTGTGAGAACATAATTTGAAGGCAATACGGCTGTACAGGTTTCAGTGAGGTATCACTTTAGTCTGCAGAACCTTTAACACTAGTGATGATGCATGAAATGTAAAGTATCCAGGTATGACTGTCAGAGCAGGTAGTTCAAAAATATGTCCTTGTTAAAGACACAGAGAATTACAATGGCATATTCATAAAAATATTCTCAGAGAAGATATGCACTTTATGAGAGGAAGCACATTAACATGAGACTTTGGAGACCCTGTCCCATCACAGACATTTAGATTTCTGAAGTGTATAGGCGCCCAAAGATGAAGTTAAGTGCCTACTAGAATTTTCAACAGTTCCCAGGTGTCTAAGTCTCAGTGAAATCAATAGGAGGTATGAACATTTTAAACTCCTAATAAGCCTCTGTTTTTGGTGCCTAAATACCTTTGAGGAACTGGACATTAGTCCTTCTGTGCATCAATTCCCATCTGTATAATGGAGATAATGGCACCTCCCTACTTCGGAGAAGTATTAAACAGATTACAGATTGTATGTGTGGTTCTTAAGTATTACAATAAATGGAGCATCACTTAGATTTTACTTTTTTCAACAACTTTTAATGTGTAAGGCAACAGTGCACCATTATGACAAAGTCAATAGACACTTGTATAGAAATTTAACCAATCTTTTCTCAATAGCCCTAATCTAACATGGAGGGATATGCAACATTTGGTAGTCTGGACATCAGAATATGACCCACTGGCTGGTAATCCAGGATGGAAGAAAAATGGAGCAGGGTTGATGGTGAATAGCCGATTTGGATTTGGATTACTTAATGCCAAGGCACTGGTGGATTTAGCTGATCCTAAAGTGTGGAAAAGTGTGCCTGAAAAGAAAGAGGGTATAGTCAAGGACAACAGTTTTGAACCAAGGTAAGACTTTGCAGTGACAATTCATATCTAATATCAGTCTCTATCTCCCAAAGCTAATGCTGTAAGATAATATCTTGCACTAAATTGTTCAAATAGTTGTAAATTGAGACTGATATATTTGCCTTGTCATGCTTCTCAGGAATCTAAGGAGTAACAAACAATGCCCCATCTCTTACTTTATGCAATTCACTGTAAGGCTAATAAAAAAGCACTATCACTCAAAACTTAATCAGGGATGGGGACTATTTGCGTATGCTTGCATGTAACTAGTATGTGGGTACTTGCACATGCAGGATTATTAACACAGGAACACTAAATCCAACCAGTTGAAGCATAAAGATATTATATTGTCTTATGCTGCTATTATGTAAGAGACAAAAAAAGGGATACCAAAAAAGGACCAGTGGACTTTAAAATAAAATCTCTAAATTGTTCCTAAAATAAAGTTTATCTAATGTGTGGCATACATTGAATACCTGGTATTCAATATACATGGTAAAAAGCTGATATCCGTATGTATTTGTATAACTCACATATATAACATCACTTTTGTATAATGCACTTTTACAAATGCATTCAGATAAAACCCTCTAGGCCAGACATGCAAAAATTCTCTATCTGCTGCACATAAACAGACAAACTGCAATGAATTTCTTAATAATTAACATGTTAAATCAATAAGGATCTTTAGACCTCCTTTTTGTCTCCTCTTGTTAGTATATGGCTCTGCTTTCTAGAATAAACATAGTTTTCACAGATCTACAAATTACATAATCTCCAGGGCCTTGGTACAGCTATACAGTGTGTCACCATTTGGTAACCTGCTTATTTGGGCTATTTTTATTAGAGCGCTATTTTTATTCTCCCTCTCTCTGTGCCAATATGCTATGTTTTCCTTTTATGTTTTGAATTTAATACAGAGAACTGAGGTATATAAAACTTATTATTTTGATATGATTTTAATCCTCTTATGTTCCATTATAAACACAATGCTCATAAAGCCCTACATTTTTAATGCATTGCGTGGGGATGGAAGCAATTACTGGAAACTGTGAAGAGAAAGCAGTACACAATGCTCTGTAAATCTAGGGAAGGTATAGGCTCTAAATTAGAATTTGCTACAAATGATTAAAGGAGCTACAGCTGCTGCTGTTTTTTCCATCCATTTTACTACACAGTGGTACATACGCCTGCTGGTGATTTTACTGAGGCACATAACCTATAAATCTGATACACTCATGTGACATGGTTGTTTGCAGAGAATGCTTTTAAGGGGGGTCTCTTGTGGGACAATGCAACCTTGAAAGAAATTATCAATCATCAAGCTTACAATATAGCCATGACAGAAACTATCAATTATCAAGCTTGCTTGCTTCCATGGTTGTAGAAAAAAACAGGCTCCATACATTTAAACTAGCCATGCTTGGGTGATTTCTGAATCCCTTGGGTTCTCAGAACCTGCCTGGGTTTCACTGGGCATTTTGGATAAGCCAGGAATACAGTCTCAGTTTGATCTGTTCATGATACTAGCATAAAACACATCAGAGGGACTGACGTTGGATGGTACTAAGCAATATAATCATATACTTTCCCTAACTTTGATAGGTTATTAAGAGCAAATGGTGAAGTAACCATCGAAATTCCCACAAAAGCTTGTGAAGGGCAAGAGAATTCTGTTGCATCTTTGGAACATGTGCAGTTTGAGGCAACGATTGAATATTCCCGCAGAGGTGATCTGCACGTCACTCTCACTTCCCCATCAGGTATGGAAGGCCAAGAAATGTATTCAGAGAAATTACTTGTTGGTGCTCTTGCAATGTACAAGTTTCACCGTATTAATATTTATGTATACAGTGCTTACTCCCTCCCAAATTAGAAATGGCTGACTATACACTCTAGGGAATATCTCATTCCCTCCTAAGCAGCTCCAGCTTGGAGGATGCATGTGGCAAAGCAAGGGTTTGGATGCCCATGTCCCACTATCTCCATTCATTTCTTCCTGTCTCCCTCCAACCCTACTTCCATAGTGCATCTTATATTCGATATGATTTCGTCTTATTATTCATACTTCCTATGGGAAAGCCTATGCTTCAGTGAGCCAAAAAAAATCTGTGCGGGGGCAGAAGCTGAATTATCTGGATGGTCTGAATAGATACATCATGCATGTACCAAACACACAGATAAAATGATGGATGCATTAAAATTATTTAGAACAACCAAGTAGCCTGAACTCTGCCCTTTAACAAGGCCACAAAGTGGGGGGTCCCACAATCTGGGGCCACAAATACTAAACTTCCCCAACCTTTGTCATGTGATTACTCCATCATGTCTCGAGAAGGCAGAGCTAAAGTTGTCTGAAGGCCTTAGCTGTACATTTCCATACCTTGTCCAGGTGTCTTTTAAGCCTAACTGTAATTCTGAATTTCCAGGGGTAGATTTGGGGATAGATTTGGGCACTCCAAATGATGAGGGAAGATTTTATAAAGGGATAGCCTGCATTCCCTGGCTGATGTGTAGTGGGAGAGAGGTTACAGTATCTTGCTAAGCCTCCAGAGGTTTGAGTTTGAGCCCTGCTTTGGACTTATGCTGAAGACTGTCTCTAGCTGAACCAGCTGTGAATGGGTGCCTGGCCATTTAGGGGAGTCAAAGATAGCTGTCCTCATCACTCCCTTGTGTGTCACTGGCTACAGAACCTATACTGGTTACCTTTGGCCTGGGCACAACTGCACAGATATTGTTCCGCTGCTAGTTCATGGGAAAAATGGGATCATGGCCACAACTGCCTGAAATACACCCTCTTTAGAACAGCAATACTCAGTGGGAAGGGCTGTCTGACCCCATGTGCTACCCAGTACTTGATTAGCTCCTATATGATGGTATAGTATCATTTTGTATTGATATCTAGATGATGCTGTTCTTTTCCTAGGTTCATGCCTTTGCTTGCTGTCCTATAAATTATGCCCACCAAGTACATAAGCCATTCCTTTCCCAATATTTATGTTGTTTACTTATTGGTATTTACAGCTTATGATTGCACACTCCCTTCCCCCACAGCTTTGCTTCTCTAGACTATGTAAATATAGTTCCCCTGGTATCTCCTCATATTCAAATGAGCACAAACAAGCCTCCTACTTTGCATCAGAATCCCTTCTGCTGCAGAAACGCTTTTTTAGACTGCAGTAGTCTTTTTTCAGGCCAGTCATACAATAATGAGAATGTCTTTCTCCCATATGAGGCTGTAAGAAAACACACTCACTAAGATTACAGTAACAAATTCTGCCCACAGTTACAGCCAGGCAAACCCCAGAGCAGAACTGTGAGTAGAATTTGAACCATGGAGATTAAAGTGGTGAAGCTTTCCTCAGTTCAATTTGCTAGTACTGAACAACATGAAAAGAGGGCATGACGGGCTCTTCCTAATTATTTATTGCTGCATGTCACTCTCTGCTGTCACGCGTGTTCCTTGCTGGTTTGACACTAATACTCCATGACAACTGGATTTATGGCAATCCTGGTTTACACATTCTTCTTGGAAAGGGATTTGAATAGCTATTAGCTAGAAGCAACATATTGCTATCCCTTAAACAAACCAAAAGTCAGTATAAAATAGTACCTTCTCCAGGTTATAGTGGAGTGCAATCGGTACTTTGATTGTGTGAAAGATGGGGGGAAAAAAAGCCCTGGATCAATAAACATTAATGTTTGCTTGTTTGTTTGCACAAATACAGGCACCAGCACTGTTCTACTGGCTGAAAGGGAGAGAGATAAGTCTCCCAATGGCTTTAAAAATTGGGACTTCATGTCTGTTCACACATGGGGAGAGAACCCAGCAGGTACTTGGGTTTTAAGAATTACTGATGTGGTAAGTAACCATGCCAATGATCCATAAATATAGACCAGTGGATTGTAAACTGCTATCAGACATGTAGAAAATATTTTATTTTGTGAAAAACTAGCGGTGTCATTTATTGTTAACGTAAAACTTGAATAAGAGACAGTCCAAATGATGCAAACTCAAAAGATAAGACCAAATTCTGTTGTCACTTAAATCAGTGCAAAACCAGGATAACTTCCTAGAAGTGTAACTATCAGCAGAATGTAGCTGTTATATAGTCTCTTTCATGGTACATAATCCTCTTCCCACTGAAGAGAAACCTATTAATGCGATCTTATATGGTTTTGGAATTGAATATGTAATGGAATTTATAGATGATTAGTTGCAAATTAGGTTTTTTCTGTGAAGGCAAGCATGAGGTAAGTTCTGTTCTCTTTTTTTGGTACATGTGCATAATGTTCATTGATTCAAAAGCTTTTGAATTAATTAATTTCCGGAGAGTTTAGAGACCTATTCTGATATATATCTTCCCCTATATTCTTTCTCAAAATAATTACCACTGAATGACCAGCAAGGATTATAATGAAAAAATCTAGAGATATAAAATAAGTATGTTTACTAAAACCAGATGGGAATATGGATTATAACAGTGAGAGCTTTCAGAAGAAGCTGCTTGGTAGGAAACTGAGAAATCACTGCCTTCAAAGGGAGAGGGATCAATCCATGCTGGCTCACTCTGGAGAATTTCACTCAACTTGTTTTTAATTAGCTTGTCACTAAGGATCAGATCCTGTCAGGGGGTGAATGTTAACTTTGTGATACCGAGTGTCAAACCTCTGCTGGCCTCTGCAGAAATCAGTAGGCATCAGAAGTGCTCAGTAACTTTCAGGATCTGGCTTTTAGATCACAGGGCTGGAAATGAAGCATTGATTTTTCTCTTCTCTGGGAATATCTTTAATTAGTAGATCAGGATGCAGAGAAATAAATGGCATGGTTTGGAAGCAGAGGGCATTATAAACAGTAAGGTAAGGCCAAGCACCCAGCATGTGGACAAGGTGACAGAAATAAACATTATTTTCCACATGGTGCCTAGGAGCAGAGTTAACACTACTTGTAGAATTGTAAGCTCATCAGATAACCTGGCAGCTACAGACACCCTAGTTTGCAGCTCATAGAAGGCACCACACTTTTTTTGGGAATGCAAAGGTTTTCCTTTAATTAGATGGCTAGTCTGTTTTCTGTGCAAATAAGAGGTACCTGAAATCTAAAATAAACCTAGCTTTCCCTTTCCTGAATCCCCACCCCCCACACTGTTCCTGGCATTTTGTTACTTCACACTAATGAACCCTTACTTTAATCATACCTACCTAACAAGAGCCTCGCTTAGACTTACTGCTAATTTAGTTGTCTTTCAATCTGTATGTGTAATCTTTATCTGCAAAGTAGGCTTTTTATTATAAGACAGGACTCTTCAGCAACCACCTCAGTGGAGGCAGACAGCAGAGCAAGTGCTCTGATAATGAAGTCTGTTAAAAATAAATATCAGACAACTCCCTACCTGTCTCTTCCCTTTATTAAATTTTAGCAATACTATTCTAAAACTCCACAGCTCACAGTAGAGAGTAGTGATTTAAGTTGTACTGTACAACACTAGCATAACACTGGGTGACCAGGACAGCTGCCACACCACTGCTGCCACAGGCACACAATCATGCCAGCTGCACAGCAACAGCCAAAAGTCACTGCTGCCCCCATGTTTCACAGCTGCCCCAGGTGCCCAGCTGCATTGTTACACCTCTGCTGTACAGCGTGAGAGGACGTTATTAAAAAAGGCTGTTAAAACAATTGTGCAGAACTTCTTGCACAGAACTTGGTGTACAGCACCTCAGCAGACAGTAACAACAAGAAATATCATGTGGTTTAATAATGTTTGACATCCCATAAAATAATGGTATTTCACCTATGGTAACACAATTAATTATCAATGATACTGTGTTACAATAGCCATGTACTTGTAGCATATCTGGTCTGGTTTAGAGTCTTTGTAATAAATCTCCCCTTCTGTTATGCATTTTACCCAATAATGTATCTTTCATTGCTCATACATCAGCATCTAAATTTACATTTGTTAAAAGCACTAACCTCTTTAACTGGCTTGGGACTTTGTTAACATCAGCTATCTTTTCTTTCATCTTCCTTCATCCAGTACTAATATGATGCTAACGTCTGTCTTTTAGTCCAGGAGAATCCAAAATGAAGGGAGGATTGTGAACTGGAAACTGATTTTGCATGGCACTTCTGTCCAACCTGAACATATGAAACAGCCTCGTGTATACACAAACTACAATGCTGTGCAAAATGACAGAAGGGGAGTGGAGAAGATGACAGACTTTGTAGAGGTATCAGTTACTTTATGTTTTTTTCCATATATGTGCATATTGTTATAACAGCATAAAAGTAATATATACCATTTGGGGTTTTCTGAATTCATTTACCTGCATGTACTCATTTCACCACATCTTTACTCATTTGTTAGCTGTGTGCATACTGTGATGTGATCCATGCCCATAAGTAAATGCTTTCAGTTACTCACCCATTTGACAAGGCATGATCTGAGGGACTTAAAGATGATTTTATAACATCAGTTCTAAAAAAGTTGAATGGTTGTAGAGGGAACTTCTCCAAACAATTTGAGTTTAGAAATCTGATCACTTCTAGTGTTTTCTGTGGGAGTAGCTGTCAGGGCCCAGAATTGTTGACCCAGGTCCAATAGATGCAAGGACTGTTGGAGTGAAGCATACTACCAAATGATTCGGCATGGGTTTAGAGGCTCTCCAGGCCTGGACATTATCCTGGTAACCAGAGCTCTTGCTCCAACTGCATTTTATTCTATTTCTTCACTTTCAAGAGGAATTGATAACGATTTATGGAAAACAAATAAAAAATGTTAGGCATCTCTGCTTTAAAGCAAAACCACGCACAACTCCCATTAGTAGGTAGGTATGTTCATAAGGGTACATCAGTAACAGAAGTGCAGGTGACTCTGGGATGAAATGCAGCAGCTATGTAAGAACACAGAAGTGACAGTGAAGTAAACCTGTATTTAATAGATACTGCAGGGGGGGAAACGATGGGCAAAATGTAGCTTCCAACGTGAAATGTGGTATTCACTTTCCTATTCTTCCTGGAAGATGTACGATAAGCGCTCATAATCCAGCCGTCACTTCCATGTCTCATCTGAAAGACAGCACGTCCAGCAGAATTGTATTCATTATACTGTGGAATTTATTTGTTCCTGCATAAGAGAGGAAAATGCCTGTTGAGTCACCCTCACCCTCTCATAACCAGTCTTTATAAAAGTCTCTCATCTAAGTTCTCATCAGTCCAATTGGGCTTAACTCTCTTGCAATCTGCTGGTTTCACACAATTATAATATACTGTGATTGAGACCTGTACAGTTAAGTTATCAGCTAATATAATATAATATAATATAGTCATAATCTGTTACTTGTATAAAATACATTAAATAAGACATTTTTAGTTGGGTTTTTTTCCTGGAGCCACATACATTCCTATTGTTAACAAGGCCAATTTCAGAGAAAGCTTCACTGATCCCTAATGCTTTTGATCCTATTCTGTATTTTAGGACCACACCACGCAGGAGAACCTAAAGGAAAAATCCAAAGTCACAGGAGGTACCAGCGGTAGCACTGATAAAATGGGAGACAAAATCCCATCGGAGGCGATGCTTCACCTATTGCAAAGTGCTTTCAGCAGGCAGATGTCCCAGAATCGAGCACCAAAGAAGACTCCAAGTGAAAAGTTAAATATTCCATATGAACATTTCTATCAAGCCCTTGAAAAATTAAACAAGCCCTCCCAGTTAAGAGACTCAGAGGAAAGTCTATACAGTGACTACGTTGACCTTTTTTACAACACCAAATCATACAAGCATAGAGATGATAGACTGCTGCAGGCCTTGGTTGATATTTTGAATGAAGAAAACTAAAATGTATGATACAGCACTGGAGTTGGAAATATTCATGCCCCTCCTCCCCCACCTACTCTTCCCTTGCCAGCCCTGTATTTTACACTCTAGTTGTACAATTACTATTTTGAACACTTCATCCTTAACAAGGATGTCAAGAAGGGAAAAGCAGCAGAAAGTGTGAGGTACTAAGCTTATGGGTGTTTGTGATCGCTGTATTCAAGGTCTTTCTTCATTACTATCAAAGTAGATGGTTTCTTTCCTGTGGCATGAAATACAACTGTAGGCCTCGGAAAATGCAGCCCTCAAATTCAAACCCTTTTTCTTTTACTTATTTTTCCACACTTTATTCTCTGAGCAAGCATTGAGCTTGAAAATCAGGGTTGTCAAGCCGTTCTCAACTGAACTGCCAAAGCTATGGGGAGATACTGCCTTCTCCAGGCCTGTAATAAATATATCAATCCTTATCACACATGGCATCCACTTAAGATTTAACACTAGCTACAAATACTATCACAAATACAGATTCCCTGGCCATTTTCCAGATGACAACCAACCCTAAGATCTCTGTTCTATAGGAAAGAAATCTAGAATGGCTGGAAAACTTGCAGTGCGTTTGAGCTTTGCAGACAGCTATAAATCAGAAGACTCCATTATCCACAGTTGAAAAAAAAAGGAGTTGACTTTATTCTGATCTCATATCAGTAGAGTTTAAACTAAAATGAAAGTTAAAATGATATATAAAAACGCAGACAGAATCAAGTCAATGATCCCCATCACCAGTGGTATTGTAGAAAGTACAGCAGCAAAGTCTGTAATCAGCTTGTTTTCTCAGTGATGTTTTAGGAATCTTTGGTGGATTTTAGTCCTACCAGGGGCTGAGGGCTTGAGGCCAGGCACTGGGGACAAGTCTAGAGCAATTTCACCAGCAAACTTTTGGCTCTGGACCTCATCAATGGAGTTGGGTCCTGTTCTCCCGGAGACCTGCAGCAGATGCGGTATAGGCAAGCTCAAAGTAGGCATAGGGAAGATATTTCCATAAGAGAATTCTGTAAAATGGGATGACAGTGTCAGAGGCTGATTGCAACAATTCTTAAATCCTTTGGTGGGTTGAGAGGAAAATGGACAGAGAGTAAAAAAAGATGGAAGAAGTTATCATGGGCAAAGGAACTGAAAAAAGGAGGAAAAGAATAGGTGAATGGGGAAAAGGTTGAAACAAAATTGGGGAGAAGGAAGGCAGCCATCAAAGACAGGGAAGATGAAAAAAAAGGACAAAATATAGAAGAGAAAATAGGGAAGGAAGAGAAATATGGAGAGAATCCCCTTGAATGACAGCAGGTAAACTGCTAGTCTGACTTGGATGGTGGGGGGTTTGCTGGATGAAGGGAGCTGGAACAGAATGGTCTGAAAGGGCAGCACACATCTCAGCAACTATACTTCAGACACACATTTGTAATGGGAATGTGAGTTGGCATATATTTTGTTACTCATAAATTTGAAAAGAGAGTATGTAGTTCTGTAAGCAGGTAAAATTGGAGAAACCTAGGGCAGGGGAATACAGGGATTTCAAGTGGTAGAATAAAGGCAGTGATTAATTACAATGCCAAAGCTGTCTAAAAAATGCTGACTAGAATTTACCTCCTTTTCTCAAATGTCTCTAAATGTCTTTTCCAAATAGATTTTAGAAATACATATCACTGTTCCAGTATCTCCATTTCACGAGTGGTACTGGTGTCTCCCAAACTGGGAACTTTGCTCGGCATGGATGCAGATTTTCAAAACCACTGTTAAATCCTCATATTTAAAATAAAAACCTAGGTACTCTAACAATAGTTAATCCCACTAATAAAGTAACCAATTTAAAAAAAAACAACAGGACCTCTTTTATAAGAATTTAAAAAAAACCTCAGATTTCTCATTCATTCAGATGCTATCATGTAGTTCTTGGATTTAATTCTGCACTATGCCACTTTTAATTGGATTTAACTCAGTTGGCTTAAGAATTCCTACTGTACATCTTCAGACTCTCAAGGCAGTGACTTCTTGTTTGAAGTGTATGTTATTACTAAATTTCCTCTTCCTTCTCTCTCTTTCTCTCTTTTCCTCCTCACTCTCTTTCTGTTATATTAGAAGTTTTTCTTGGAGGTAGGAAGTGGTCAAAACATGGAAGTGGTTGAAACCAGAAAGCTTTCTTGTGTTTCTTATGATGTCCCTTAACACTAAGACTTAGAAAGGCAGTTTAGAGAGGTGCTGAACAGGAAAACATGACTCATTTCATAGCTAGGAGTGGACAGCAGGGTACACTAGCTAATTTCTACTCCTGCTTTAGTTTTGAGTACTGGGAGCTAATTGTTGTGTCATGAGCCTTAACAGCAACTGTCTTCAGGGAGCAGCAGTAAGAGCAAACCCCCATTGCTGTATGATTACTTCACGCTTTAGTAACAGCAGATTCAATAATGGTCCATAAACAGTACTCATGTTAAATACATTATATGTATATAAGTTATATACATGACTTTTCCTTTGTTTTAAGCCCAATTCCAATGTTATAGCCAAAGTTTCATCAGAGAACAGCTTTAAAATTAATCTGATGAAAGTCTGTCTCTTGAATGTTTCCAACCCAGAGTATATTGTACAGACTTAAATTATTTTTATTGTTAGTCTTTTCTTGGTGCCTGTGTGGGTTTTGTGAAAACTGTAAAAGGGAAAAAAAGATGTTTTCTCTCAGAATTTTAAATTATATTTTCTTTACAGGTATTTATAATATATCAAAGATTTTATCAAACGGACAGAATTTTAAAAGGCATAATAAATTATATTAAAGAACCAAATTTTTCTTGAGAAAGAGAAAATTTCATCCAATAAAGGTATTTTTAAAAGGCATGTTCCAACAGTAACTACAACATGTATGTGATGTGCTGTTAAAATTACATTTGTCTAATAATAGCATAATACAGTATGTTAGCAGAGCGCAGAGTGTGTGGTCTTAACATTTGTAAAGAAAACAAAAGATAAAGTCAAACCATGGATTCAGTTATCTGGGAAATATAACATTTCATTAGACTTAAGAACAATGAATGGTCTCATCACTGAGAAAATTTGATGGTGGGAGCAGAAAATATGTACTTTATTATGATCAGAAAATTATAGAATATGTATTTGCAATGCAGAAAAAGAAATACGGGGTGGGTCTTTAATGACTGGAGCCACATGATGCTTCTCTATTGGTTTCAATGAGAGAAAAATTGGTTCCTGAAGATCTGAAACGAAATTCCTTCTTCCTGTCTCATATAAAAGCATGTCTGCAGTCCCCTTACAGTCGCACAGAACTTATAATGAAGAGGTACACAAGAATAAGATAAGGGGAATTTTACTGAAAACACAGATCTTGATTTTCCACTGTCTTGCAGCTGCATAAAAGCCTTCAACCTCTGTTTTGCAAGGTATTAAAATAAATACACAGAGTGCAAGGCAGTGAAGTAAACAGGCCCTTATATTCTCACAGTAAATGGCTTGTGGAGTGCTTCCTTTGAAGAGGACAACTGTGTGCTAGGGTAAATCTGATAGAAGTGGCTCCTGCTTCAAACACTGGCTCATATCCTTGGGCAGGGACGCATCAGGGAAAGGAAATAACATGTTGGGGTACACCAGAGGAAGGAACATAATATAATGCAGAGGCATTAAAACAGTCTCTCACTGCTGTGTTGTTCTTTAGGACCTGGTTACCAGTTGTGTAAGTTAGAGCTGCTTTTGACTTAAGCAGGTACTAGTACAGAATCAGGAAGACATAACTGGGAGCATATACAGGAGTTGCCTAATTAGGTCTGCAGTAAAGTCTCAGCATCTACATGTGTGGCCCTAGGAAACTAATAAATGCCACTGTATGTTAGTACTTGTCAACACAAGTGCTATCCTATGGCGGCGTTATTTAGTGTGCTGCAACACACATGTAGACACTAACAGGGCTAGCTGGGGCATAAGGGTGCTTCAGTGCTAGCCCCACACTGGAGCACCCTTATGTCCCTCCACACCATGTTGAGCTGGGTAAGAGCAGCCCCGGGCTGTCAGGCTGACCACCTGAGCTCCCTGCCAGCCAGGTCTGCTCTTCCTCAGCTCGGTGTGCTGCAGTCCTGGGCACACGTGTAAACACAGAGTCTGGGAGCAATAAACTCTGGCATGAACTGCACCAGAGTTTATTCAGTCACATTAATAGCACACATGTAGATACATCCACCATTTCCCAAACAGTCCCATCTACCCTTGAACTAAGTAGGTCTGAGCCTTGAATGAAAAAGCTTGAACTTTCAAAATCTAAACTTTCTAACTCAAAAACCTAGAAACACTTTTTTTAA
Source organism: Alligator sinensis (assembly GCF_000455745.1). NCBI lineage: Eukaryota > Metazoa > Chordata > Crocodylia > Alligatoridae > Alligator > Alligator sinensis. The sequence goes on from NW_005841936.1 coordinate 1,610,298, forward strand.
AAAATCAACTCTGTTTTGCTTTTTAAAGTTTCAGTTACCTACCTTACCAACCAGGTTTGAAGAGAACTGGCTCAATGGTGGTAAAGTTATTAACCTGTTAAGATGACAATATGTTCATAGATAAAGTACTTTTTAACAAATATGTGCTGCTTTTAACAAATATGTGTTTCCAACAATAGATAACTAATGTGCACTAACACCATTACTTATCTATAATTTTCTCTAAAATTGGCTTGATTATTAAATGTCAATGAAATCTATAAAATACACCAAGCTAGACCAGTTTTGGCCTTTTGCATTATCCAAGTGCAAAGTATTTTTAATGAGGCACATATTCTAACCTAAAACTAACAGAACCACTCTTCTCAAACTTTGTAACCCTTCAGAAAATTCTTTTGAACTGAAAAAAAGCCTGGATATTTCCAACCCAAGAAGAATTTTTTGTTTTTAATGGAAAACCTAAAAATTATATATAGACTAGAAGATAGGACTATATTAGGCACTTCAGAATTTCTAAAATTAGGAGTGAAGAAGCTTTGTATGGGTAGAGTGTGTGATCATGGAAAGTAGAAATTATTAAAATTCACCCTGACTATGGATCCTGGTGCTACAGGCGATCAATTCCATATGAATAGGAACAGAAGCAGTAACTCAGGGAATTATGCTGAAAAGTTCCACTTTCTCAGAGAGGTAAGAATTTCTTAGGCTAGGGACAGACATTCAAAAAGCCTGAGCCTGAATTGATTCAATCTTTGCAGGTTAGTCGAACCTGGCTAGACTAAATCAGTTTTGTAACCAGACAGATATCCTAGAAATGCAGGCACATGCCTGCAGTGGCTCAGGCTAGAAGCTGGGGGGGCGCTAAAGTAGCCCTCAATTCCTTCCACAGCATGGAGCTGAGTGGGGCGTGGCCACACTCTGGCAGGAGCTCTGATTAGCCCAGCAGGAAATTGATAACAGTGCTTATCACCTAATTAAGAAAACAACACAGGGACATTACCAGCTACCTGTTGATTCTATCTGTTGATTCAGCAGGGACCATAGCCAGCATGTGGTCTGGTAGGTAATATACAGACACCTCCTCAGCAAGGCAGAGGGGAGGGGAGAATTCCTGCTTAGTAGGGAGTGGTAAGGGGAATGGGGAAGCAGCCCACAGTTTCTGGAGCTCTAGCCAGGGAGCAGAAGGGAGGGGCCAGGCCTGCTGTGGGGCAGAGAGCCCTGCCCAGCCCAGAGAGCATGTTGGGATGCTGGGGTGTCTGATTTATCTTAAACCAGCAAGGGGTCTGGGACAGACATTCTCAAACTGGTTTATGTGCACTGAACATCTGTTTTGTTACAGGTTTAAATCAGTTTCTGATCATTTAAACTGGTTTATGTGTAATGTCTGTCCCTAGCCTTAGTGGGCATGTCCAGACGAGCATGCATGTGCCTCTTGCCCTGTTTCAAATCCCTTTGAGACAGGGCAAGAGGCACATGCAGAAATGAAAAAAATGGTCCCTGTGCTACAAACTTGCAGCATGGTTAGAAAATTAGACCCCTGGATATCCAGGGGTCTAAAAAAAATGGAGTTAAAAAAAGCAGGACAGGGAATGGTCCCGGACCATGTCCTGAGGCAACTGGAGCCTGGGTCCTCCATGGAGATGCTCTGGCTGCCAGAGCATCTCTGAGGTTGGCCCCTCACCCTGGTGCTGAACACACAGCCTGCCCATGCAGGGCAGGCAGCTGCTTCAGCACCAGGGCTCCAGTGCCATAAGTAAGGGGTCGGGGGGGCTGGAGGAGGGGGGAGAGGACTATGGGGGGACCCCTGCTGGCCCTGCCCACTCCCCCAGCCCCCACCAGTACTGCCCTACCTGATCCCAACCTACTCCTGCTCTCCACACCTCTGATCCCTGCCCTGCC
>NW_005841936.1:1612415-1628207 GCF_000455745.1 Alligator sinensis
GCCAGGTGGGGCAGCAATCAGAGGGCTGGGGTGGGGCATGTGGGCCTTGCAGGGGGGTGGTACCCCTGCGGGGGCCATTTGGCCCCTGGTGGGGGGCCATAATACTTGCATGGGGGCTATAGCCCCTGTTGGGGAGCTGTAACCCCTGTGGGGGGCCATAGCCCCTATGTAGGGGACCAGAGCCCCTGTTGGAGGGCCATAGCCCTTATGGGAGGGCAGCAAAATATATATTCATGTTTCATGAATTCATGAATACATGTATTTAGAGTTCACTGTATCATTATGATAGAGACACTGGTAGGCTTCCACATTGCTTTAACACTGTAGATATATCAATAAAACATTGCCCAACCGATCACTGTCTCTGTCTCACTCTCTCTCTCTTTATAGCGGTCTTTTGTTTTACTTGTGGAGGAACATGGATTTGGGGTATTTTACAGAGTGACTTTGGGATTTTTTTTATCAGGGATTTTTCAGTTTTCCAATAGGGAACACCAGAATTCCTGCTAGGGAGGTCAGTGGCAGGACCCTGCCTGCTCAGAGCTGGCACCTTGGACCCAGCTGGCTGTGGCTGACCTCCTGGCCAAATGGGGCCAGGAGGACATGGTTTGACAGTTCAAAGCAGGCCACCACACCTGGAACATCATCTGAGCAATAGCTGCCCAGATGGCCAGGCAGGGGTACACATGGCAGTAGTGCCACACAGAGGCCAACCCTGCAGCCACAGCCCACTGGCAGCTGGCCCAGAGGGGCACATGCCTCTACTGACTTTCCAGTCCCCATCTGGGTCTGGCAGGTGTGCACCAGGTCACAGCCAGACAGCAGCCCCCACTGCCAGGCTGTTGCAGTGGGTAAAGGGTACAGGGAACTGTAAGGGCTGCTTCAGCAGTCCAGCTGGCACAAAGGGTAGTTTCCCCAGGTATCAATTGGCTGGGCTCCAGAAGCTCCTGAGAGCAAGTAGCCCTGAGCTACTTTCCAAGGCAGCTTTTTGTACTGCTGGGGCCAGGACAGGGCAGCTTTTTATACTGCTGGGGACAGCACAGGTGCTGGCCCCAGGCTCTAGGTCCCCCTGGCTGCAGATCCGGGAGAAGCCAGGCAGGGTTATTTTGCCCCAAGTGACACAATTTGCTCCACAACAAAGTGTGCGTCCAAGCACATGCACTGAGGCAAAAAGCCCCGGCTCAAATTTGCACTGCTTCTATTTGAGCTGCTGCAAGCACATGTGCTTGCATGTGGATGTGCCCAATGTGATATCTTCTATTGGACTGACAATGCATTTGGGATAAAGTTAGACAAACTTTCAAATGCAAGACATTCTTTATCAGATCTCACTCTGCTTTATCTGACAAAGAATGCATTCAAAAGCTTGCCTAACCTTATCCCATCTGCATTGTTAGACTAATAAAAGATATCATCCTAAGAATTTCTTACCTCTCGCATAATCTCTGGACCATTACGACTACAACATAATTCCCAGTGCATTTTGTAAGCATTACAAACTTGAGAAAGCAACAGGCTCCTAAAGTCTTCAGGCATTCTGCTTTGAAAGTATATTTATAATGTAGGATAATCATTATTATGATTGAAGGCTAAATCTACCATGTCCTTAGCTATATTGTTATACAGCATACTTTCACATCTGAAAATATTACTAAACAGTCAGAGGTCTCTTTTCATAACAACCATTCTTTTTTTTCTTAAGAGAATTGTGCTTAATGTGTAACCTCAGACAAGAAGAAATCATCAGGCACTTTCAAATACACAACATTACAGAGAGCATCCGCCTGAGGAAATTTCTATTTTTCCTTCATTCCACTCCTGACCCATTAAAGGGTGGAAAGGCTTGAGCTTCAGTCTCATTTGGCATAAATACAAATAATTTAAGCAAATATTTTGCTACTTAATGACCAAGGTGCTCATTAAAAATATTGTTTATTTCAACATTCAGTTTATGAGAAAAATGTGACCTGTTGACAAATGAAAAGTTGTCTCAAATGCAGCAAATGCAACAAAAAACAAGTAAGTCATGTAGGGTTGAGTTCCATCAGAAACATAATGATGTGGCCAGGTGCCTGGGGCACCTGCCACACACAGGGGCAGTGGCAACTTCCAGTTCCTGCTGCACCACTGGTGTGGTTGTGCGGCTGCAAAAGCAGCTGCTTTTTTCTGACCTCCCCCACGTGCAACCTCAAGTCAGTGCCTGGGCAACTGCCCTGCTTCAGTTATGCCAGTGAGTTCCATTCAGATACCAGAACAAAATCAAAAGACACAATAAAAGGAACACAGTTGTCAGGAAAATAGCTCATAATAATTACATTATTTCAGCTGTTTAGATATCTCTGCACAATGTAGCTTAGTAAATATCTTTTCCCACACTATGTCAGGACCCCTAGGGCTCAGACGCAGCTCTTCTGTGAGTCAGGGGAACCAGTGGAAGTCACAAGCCCTTGATGGACAGTGTATAAGAACCCTGACACTTGTCTTGGCAACAGCGTTTATAGCCTTGTATTTGGGACCCTTCTGCATTGCTCCTGTCACTGTCTCTGCCCTAGACCATCCTGCCTTGTCTCTTGCCCTGCTCCAGCCATTGACCTTCGACCATGGGTGACTGGTGCCTTCCAAGTCTGGGGGGCCACCAGATCAGGGGCGGGGGCGGAGATCCCCCAACGGCCGATTGCTGATCCAGCAGCGAAACCAGAAGTGCACTTCCCTTCCAGTGGCACTTCCAGTTCTGCAGCTGGTGCTTCCAGCGGGTGCACAGCCAATCTCAGGGGGTGCACATGCATTTGCGTGCACTGCCTATACATCACGAATGCCTTTGGCCCTTGTTCCTGCCTCACCCCCTGCCTTAGACTTCAGTACCTTCTTCCTGCTTACTCTAAAGAGTTCTGAGTTCTCCAGCTCCTGACTTCTGGCCTGGCCTCAAACATGGATCCATCTCAACCTAAGGCAGCATGACACCCTGGACTTAAACTGACACCCAGTATTGTGACCCTCAGCTTCTGAACCCTGGCCCCTCCCCCCATGGCAGGGCATACCTGTGACACACTGTGACATTCTTCACCAGAAATAAATGGGTTGGCTGGTATCTCACATTGTCACTTGTTGTTTAACTATGTACAAACAACAAACACTATGCTCCGAATCATAAGTATACAATATCATGGTCCGCTACATATTCTGATAAGGAGGTGCACTTAGAACTAAGGGCCCAGTTTTCCTCATGCTAGTTCTCAAAGTGCTCTTTGAAATAAAACAATAAAGGGTAGGCATAGAGTAAAGCCATATGTCAACTCCATTAAAGGTAGTGAATTAGTGCAGAAGTCCTAGATTTTCAGACCAACAAGGACAGAGTGCATAGCATTGCAAACACTGAGGAACCAAAGGGCATGTACATGTTCAGTGTCACACATCAATAACTACGTCAAATACCCTGTGGCTCATATTTAGAAACTAGGATATTAAAATATATTATTTTAAAACCAGCTGTTAATTTTTCTGTTTCATTACATAGTGTTTCATTTATTGTTTTTCTGACTGCTATAGCAAGCCTGGGAGATGTATTTTTAAAGAATAGTTAGAAACATAGAAAACAGACTGTTGATTAAATATATATGTAACCAGTCATTTATATCAGTACCTATAAAGTCATTGCAGTTTATTAGCCACACATAATATGCTTTTAGAAATAAATTTAAATATGCATTTATGTGAACTTAATATGTTCACACCAATTGCAGATCTTGGTTATACTGAGAAAGACCAAGAGTGGAAGAGAAGGAGTAGCAGTGTGATTGGAATTGTTCCAAGCTGAGTTTTGTTTTCTTACTTTTCCTGCTTTTGTGTCAGGCGTTAATATTGACAATATGTGGCAGTTGTTTTCTGAAATATGTTAATTTGCTAACTGATTGAAATACTGCCATACAGTTGTCTTGGTAGAAAAATAAGTTTTATTCCTCACAAAATATTTGTCTTCCAAATTGGCAAAAAATCACTTTGGGGAGTGTCAGGATGGAGAAGATAAAATATTTTTAATGAAATATCTGTGACAAGGGATTTTTTTGGTTAAGTGTTGCATCTTGGATTATTCATTCAATCACTACAGTTACTTTTTTTAAATAGCATTCATTGATTTTTTAATTGTTTGATATTTTAGGTTTTGTATGCCAAGGTGAGCCAGCTGGAGTCAAATTTTCAGTGGTGTCAAAAGCCCTTATCTCCACCAGGTGGAGTGACTGGTTTTTGCCATCTCTGAATATCAAGCATGAACTGTATCAGGATGAGTATGCACTCAAAAGCTGGATCCAGACCATACCAGGGCAAAAAATGTAAAACATGCCAACACATCGCCACCACTCCCACAATAACTACACCTCACAACAGAACCATCACCATTCCTGGATCTTAAAGCTGCACCTCTAGAAATGTAATATATCTCATCCAGTGCACTAAATGCCCTGATGGAAAATATGTAGGAGAGACCAAACAACAACTGTGTACCAGAATGAATGCACACTGAAAATCTATCAAAGACAAGAATACCCAGTTACCTGTGGGTGCGCACTTCTCACAAGACAACCACTCTCTCTCCAATCTCTCACTTCTAATCCTCACAGGGAATTTACAAAAGACCTTTTGTAGACAAGCCTACAAACTTCACTTTATAAATCTACTGCATACAAAAAATCATGGACTAAATATAGACATTGGATTTGTGGTACATTATAACGTGTCTGCCATCTAATAACCCTAGGTAACCTCTCTACATTTTACCAGTTATGCACTATAACCAGGTCAGCATTCCCTCCTTTCCCCGGCCCCCCAACTACCTGTCTCATACCTATTACTCATCCCCTCCGATCTTCCCTGCCACACATTTGCATTATGGCTTAAGTTTCTATTCCACTCAGGACAGCATACAAACACCAACAGATTCTCCCTATAACTGAAAACGGTCATTTGTGCCTGAAAGCTTGTAAAAAACAATTTTCCAACTATTTAGTTGGTCTAATAAAAGATATCACATTTACCCCAAGAACCTTGTCTTCAAAAGCTGAGGCACTTCAAATCAGTGCCTGGTTCTGAAAATGTTGACTTGGGCCTAGTCAATGAGCCAAGGGCTGCACTATCAGTTGCTCATATACAGCCTCACTTCAGGCAAAATTTCCTTTGACAGCAGTGGGGACCCTAGCAACAATAAACTAAATCACTCAAGTGAGTACTACAATACATTCCTCTGAAGCACAGGAAAATGCTTAAATCGAGCTTAAGCACCTGAGTATAAGGGCAGATTTCTTCTTAAACAAAAAAGGAACAGAGGGACATTACGAGCTGAGCTGTTGATTAGATCCAAAAAGCCCTAAGCTGACACTGCTGTCTGGCACAGCACAGATAGTAGCCAGTATGTGGTCTGCTAGGTAATGCTGTGTGTCTGTGTAAGGCAGAGGGGAATGAGAGATCCCTACTTAGTAGGGAGTGGTGAGGGGAGTGGGGGAGCAGGAGGAAGCCAGGAAGATGCTGCTGTGCCTGCAAGTCTCTGCCAGAGCTGCAGCCAGGGAGCAGAGGGGAGGGGCCAGCCCTGCTGTGGAGCAGAGAGCCCCGGCCCAGGCCAGAGAGCATGCTGGGATGCTGGGGGAGTCTGATTTAACTTAAACCAGCAAGGGGTCTGGGACAGACATTGCATAAACCATTTTGACCCGAATCAGTTAAGTGTGATATTACATTCAACCACCGCTATCTTAAACCAGTTTCAGCCATTTTCAAACCGGCTTATGTGCACTGAACATCTGTTCTGTTGCAGGTTTAAACCAATTTCTGATCACTTAAACTAATTTATATATAAAGTCTGTCCCTAGCCAAATTGTTTACTGAATAGGAAAGGACCTTGCTAAAGGGCCTTTATATATTGAATAAGGGGTACATGATTTAAAAGCTCTTCCTAGTTATTTTGTGGGTAGGTCTATCCCATCTCTGTAACTAGCCCTGAAGCTTTTGCTCTCACTTCACATGTATCAAATCCTGGAAATGTGGTGTGTAGGCACCATAGAACAACTTTGAACATGCACTCAAAGGTCCTCCCTGGCCTTTGTCTTGGCAAACTTCTTGGCATGTATTCAGGGCTGCCTTAAACTAACTACACTGCCTCATTTCCAAGATTTGGTACACGAGGAAAATGGGAGGAAAATGCTTCTAAGTGGTACTCATTGGGCTCAACACAGGAGTGCTGGAGACATGTGGTGATATGTTCCATTTGTCTCTCTATAGTTCTGTATCCAATATAATGAATCATGCTTAGGTTTCATCCTGTGAGCAACTGCCCCTCATGAGATTCTTTCTTTCCACTGTACTGGAGTTCAGCACAATGTAGTGCATCACTTTCCTTTTCCTTTAGAAGAAAAGTAATTAATTGTCAGTGCACAAGAACATGTCTTTAGCAGTGGGACAATGAAACAGAAGCTTAGTGGACATGCTATGGATCTAACAGCATGTCCATTAAGCTTGTGAGTTATACTGTCTGCACAATTTTATTTTATTTTAAAATTTAATGTTATTTATTAAGCATTTTCGATTCCTTCAGGATACCCCTCTGAAATAATTCTCTTTTTAAGATCAGGAGAATTGTATCCACGTGGCACTGAAAAGTTGGACCATATTATTTATATCATCATACTTTCTTCATGTAATCACATGCTACGCAGTGCTTTAAAAATACATAGTGACAAAAGATCCATGACTGAAAGAACATACAACCATGGGGACAAATTTTGCACTGCCCTGATGTCAGTTCTGAGTGAGTTCACTGTCTTTAAAGGACTTCTGGAAAACAATGTACCTGGCTCTAAGATAGATATGAGTCACAGCAGGGATCATCATTGTGTAGGAGGGGAAGAGATCATGGAGACAGGAAATCATAGACTTGAGACACTGTTTTCTACGTTATTCTCTTTGATAAGTGGAACAACTTGCTGTTGAAACTGTCCTACTTTTGACCTTTCCTTATTTTCTCAAGGAGATTCAGGATGGTAGTATCATAAAGACCTTTCGTTAGCTCATACTGATGAATCACGTGTCCTTTATTTCATTTTAAAATTATATACTTGCTTGCTCCTGGGTGCCTCCTGATCCTGAGAATGTCCTTTATCCTGACCCCACAAAGTCGAAGGCCAATATTTTCAAATATCCAAGGTCAGGCATCTTAGGTCAGCTCTTCAGGTGCTGTTAATCAACATAGTTCCTTTTGACTTCTATGGAGTGATGTCAGTTTACTCCAACTGAGGATATGGTTATTAGGGTTGTGCAATTCTTTAGTTCTTGATTCCATTTGGCAGAGATTCCACCCAATTTGGTGGCCAAATCTTTGAATTAAAATCGAATCAGGAGACCCTTTACTCTTTCCAAATCGAATCAGAACTCTCCAAATTGATTCAGAAAGATTCAGTGATTGTGAGGAAAGAGAAGAGCCCCAGAAAAGTAAAATGGCCCCACCTGTATTGCAAAGAACTCTGCAGGGCTCCTTCTTCACCCGGTGTCTGAGGAGGGGAGGAGGAGTCAGCCAGAACTCCAGGATAAAAGGAGACACAGGACAGGCAAAAGAGGGACACAGTAAACTGGAAGTGACTGACTCAGGCAGCGAGATGGCAGGGAGAGCTGGAGGCACTGAGGAAGCAAGGGAGACCGGGCTTAAGGGAAGCAACTCTGTGGAAGGAGCTGCCAGGAGAGGGAACCCTGAAGGAAACACCCGGAGAGAAACAGAAACCACCAGGGGGCAATTAGAAGGTACCGTAAAGACCCTAATAGCAGGGATGAAGAAAAAGGGTACCGCAACGTTGGGACTATAAGGGCAGAAGAAGTGCCAGTTTGTTTTTTTGTTCTCCTTTTCATCAGGGTGAGAGGAAAGTCAACCCAGATAGTGCATTTACAACTATCAGGACAATAAGCCAGGAAAAAAGACTGGCTAGGATCACTGGCAGGTCTATGCCAGATTCTAGCCGGGTGAGGTACAACCGGGCCCATCAGGGATACTGATTGGCCAGACCTAGAGACCCAAGGAGCATTTTTTTTGTACTGCTCAAAGGCAGATTGCAGAGACAACTGAATTACCACCCGGTGAAACGGGCTAGGGTGTAGGGGTTGGTGGAGCTCTCACTACACTATGACAAATTGCAAGAGCCAAAGCGTAGAGACCCACAAGCCCCAGCAGTCTATTTTCTCCCATAACAACAAGTCGTGGCAGGAGAGATCGCGGATGTGTGGGAGGGGCCAGCAAGACATCATGGTAGACTTCGGCTTGTAAGCTGAGGTGCTAAAGCTGTCTTGGTGTAGAAGATAGAGTATGAAAGGAAGAAAAAGGAAAAAAAAAGCTGCTCAGACAGGTGATGAGCTCCAAAGATTGACAACACCTAGATCGATAGAGACAAGCCTCTACTACAGATAGGGGCAGGACTTTTGAGGTGAAAGCCCACCATTGGACAGTGATTTGGACATAGACACAGCTTTAAATTTTTTTCTACATACCTCAAGGTACCAGGCGGCTCATGAATGCTGCAATGCTAGGGCAGATGGAGCATCCCACGGGAATGAGCGGGCCAGGGAGGGTGTCCCCAATGCACTTGGCAGCAGACCCAGAAGTGCTTCTGGTCCACTTCTGGGTCCACTGGGGAGCACACTGGCCTCCCCCCATACCCCCCCAGCTCAGTGACTGGTGTCTCCTGGGTCTGGGGAGACACCCAGGGGCTGACTGCCAAGCTGGGGAGACATGGGGGGCCCCCCACACTTCCCAGCAGACCCGGAAGTGGACTGGAAGCACTTCTGGTCTACTTCCAGGTTCACCACTGAGCACACAGCAGGCCCCCCACCACACACTTCTGTGGGATGCTCCTTCTGCCCCAGCATCACAGCATTCACGAGCTGCTCCTGATACCTCGAGGTATGTAGAAAAAGACATTTAAAGCTGTGTCTATGGCAGAATCGCTGATTCTCTGCAGCAGCGTTGAACCTTCAGATTCAGATCTGGCAGAATCAAATCAGGGACAGTGTCCAAATCAACTAATTGAATCACTGTCCCCAATTTGGGCCGAATCTGAATTGAATATGGACCATTTCACATACCCCTAACGGTTATACAGTCTATATTGAGATGTATGATCGAAAAGGCCTGATTTGCTTTGAAGCTGTGCTCCCAATTTCTAGGGGAGCCAGTGCAGTCATGTCAGCTCAGTGACATGCAAGAGTGGAACATTAGACATGGTGTATGTGTTAGCTCTGAACTATAGCAACAAAGCAGTTTTCTTGCAGCGTTTATATGACCAACAAAGTATTTTACAGATGAGATGTTCAAAGGAACCTAAAAGAGTAAGATGCCCAATATCCTTTCAATTATAGTGGTACTTTAGTATGTCGCTTCTTTAGGCTTCTTGCCTTTAGTTCAAAGGTTTGTGATGAAATGTAAAGCTGGTAGATTACTATATGTGAGTGGAGATTCTTTGCTTTTTTTCTTTGCCTATCTAGATGAGTACAATTTTTTTTTCTGTTTAAACAGAGATTAAACTCAGAATGCAAACATTTCCCATTTGCCTGCACCTGCTGTAGGTGAAGTCACACAATTAGTTCCTCTGTGTGGGTGGGAGCAATGGTTGCACAGGAAGACATTATATTTACTATATTGCACCTAGAATGAGTAGATATTGCCTCCATCTAGTGCATGATCAGTCTACTCTTTTCTAGGTCACAAATGTGGTTGATCTTCCAGCTCAATTACTGTTAATATATCAGCATTACTGTTATTCAACCCCTTCAGAAGAGCAGAATATTATCATTATTATTATTATTATTATTATTATTAAGAGCTAACAGTGTATTTAGCTTCCTACTTTTTAAATACCTTTGCATCTGGGGGAAAGTTTCTCACTTTGGACCCTCAAAGAATGATAGAAGGTAAGTTGAAGAAGTTATCTTTCTAGAAGCTATCATGTAGAAGAACAAAGCAACAGGTCTGCTCTCAAAGCTTCAGTCATTCTAATTGTGTAGAGAGAATAAAATTGGAGTTTAACTCTGTTCACAAACTATGCTAACTTGCTAGCCTGAGTACTATCCTAGCTCAACTCTCCATCCCCAGGAACCTTCCAACATTAGCAATTAAGAAGACATTTGCTGTGAGTTAAGCCCCATGCTAGCCACTAAAAACAAACGAGACTAGACATTGTCTACAAAAGTCACTCTCAAACAGGGTTTTACGGCACCCTGAGATGCCTTGTGATCCTTTTAAGAGTGCCAAAGTGTGACACACCATATAAACACTCAGAGGTATGCAAACACCTACACATGATTCACAAGATAAACCTGCTCCCCCAGCCTCCCTGACCTCCCCCCCAGCCCTTCAAAGAAAAGCCCCGCTGCTCACCAGGTGCTGCCAGGTGGGGGGCCAATCCCCACTTCCCCCCACTGCATGGGGGGCTCTGCATGAGCCCCCCAGTGCCCCTCCACTCCCCTAGCCGCCCCACGGCTGCCTGGCCCAATGCAGGTCTGGCCCTTTAAGAAAAAAAAAAACGGAGAAAAACGCTGGGACTCTCTGCTCCTGCAGCAGCCTCAGGGCTTCAGGGGGCTTGTGCAGAGCCCCCCACATGGTGCGGGGCAGTGGGTGGGGCAGCTGGGATCACCCTCTGCCGGCAGGAGCAGTGAGTCCAGGGATTTTCTTTTTTTTTCCTTAAAAGGCTGGAGCTGGGGCAGGCAGGGCACCCACGAGGGGGCTGTGGGAGACGCTGGGACTTTCTGCTCCTGCAGCAGCCTCAGGGCTTCAGGGGGCTTGTGCAGAGCCCCCCACATGGTGCGGGGCAGTGGGTGGGGCAGCTGGGATCACCCTCTGCCGGCAGGAGCAGTGAGTCCAGGGATTTTCTTTTTTTTTCCTTAAAAGGCTGGAGCTGGGGCAGGCAGGGCACCCACGAGGGGGCTGTGGGAGTGAGGAGGGAGTCGGGGGGCTCGTGCAGAACCCTCCACGCAGTGTGGGGCACTGGGGGGCTGTAGGGATCGTCCCCTCCACCCAGCAGCACCCACTGAGCCGGGGTTGTTTTTTTTCAAAGTGCCAGGAGCCGGGGCAGGCCAGGCAGCCATTGCTGGGCTGGGGGGGATGGGCCTGGCTGATTCAGAGATTTGCCAGCAGCTGAATCTCCAAATCAGATTCAGCCGAATCGATTCGGGACAGTGATTCAAATCACTAAATCGAATCACTGCCCCCCAAATCAGCCAAATCCAAATCCAAAGTGAATACTACCCGCTTCACACAGGCTTATCAAAAACCAAGTGAAAGTAAGAGCTATCACTTTTTGAGGGGTGCCTTGTGTCTAATGGGGGTGTTTTAATTATAAAAAAGTTGTGATCCACTGGTCTACACTAAACAGACATTTTGCTAATGTAATTAGACTATATGGGAAGTTTTTTGAAATTAGAAGCAAGGAAGAAGAAGAAGACAAGAAAAAGATCCTGACTGACATTGCTGTGCTGGCAAGTTTCCAGTGGAGATTATACTTAATTTCTCTGTGCCATTTGGAAAAGAAAAGATATTAAATCAGCTTCAATATTGTGGGCGCATCCCCGCGTACATTTAAGCGTGCCTAAAATTAATGGGCATTACGCTAATGTACATTAAGCAATTTTTGGTAGGTGTCTACATGTGCAGGGACTTGGGAAGTTAGTCCCAAATCCCTCGACTTGGCACTAAAGTTAGTCCCAAGTCTGTGCAGCCCTGTCATGTGCCCCTGTGGCCACCAGGGGGAGCTCCAGCCTCCTGTCAGCACTTGGCAGCCATGTTGAAGTCAGTGCCAGCTACCAGCACCTGGCAGCCATCTGGAAAACTGATTCCTGGCCAGGGCCTTGCCTACCCAGGAGCTGCGTGCCCAGCGCAGGGGTAGCATGCACCAGCTCCCTCCTTGCACACACTGCCTCCCCACACCAGGGCTGCCCCTGCCCCTGCCCCTGCCAAAAATGCCCAGCACCCCACTGCTCCAGCCCCTGCCAGCAATGACCAGTGCTCCATGCTCCTGTTGACCATGGTGCTGTCCCCAGCAGGTTCTGCGCCCCCCCCCGGCCCAAGACATCCACATCCCCACCAGTGGGGGCCAGGGAGCTGGCTGTGGCAGGCCCTGCCTGACTCCCTCCTCCTCACTCTAACCCACATGCCCCGCTGCCCATATACCCCCTACCCTCTACCCAATCCCAGCACCACTCTCTTGACACACACATGGGTGAAACAAAAAAACACTTTATTACCCTCACAAACCCGGCCCCCATCCCTCACCCTACCTGCCCACCCAACAGAGCCCCTCTACCACTCTTCTCACCCACCAACCATAAAAACCCCACTTACAAGTGGGAAACTATATGCAAGGGGAAAACTATAGACAATATTTTGGGTCTTCAAGTGCAAAGTGCAGGGTTGTGGCGGGCGGGTCTAGGGGGCAGGGCCCCATTGCAGGTGCCCAGCACCTGAAACCCTGGATGTTCCCTGGGGCTGGGCTCAGGCCAGTCCCCTAGTGGCAGCACAGACCTGCCACTAAAGTTAGTGCCAAGGTTCCCTCTAAGCTGCATGCATGTGCGGCTGTGCACAATAAAAATCTTGCTGCTCATTTGTAGCAAACCCCCCAATTTTTATTTTTTTTTAAATTTTTTTAAATGCATTCCCTCCCCTTCCCCAACCATTTCTGACTTTCTCTCTGCCCTCTCTATCCCTTATAAGTGATTACAAGTAATACTAGGTAAGCTAAGTTCTTGTATACTGTAATAAGTCCCTTCTTTATAGTCTTTATATTGTAAATAGTGTTCTGTTATATTTGTATTGATTTGTACTGTTTTATATTGTATTATATTATGTTCCTATTATTTTTGTATTAATTGTTCTGTTTTATATTGGATTTATATGATTTAGGCCTGTGTCTGTAAAGTGATGTCAAGTATCCATTCCCATCTTGTTCCTACCTTGTCCTCATGCCCTGTTGTGTAAGTGTGTTGCAATTCTGTAACCTCTCCCATGTAAATTGGTTTGCTATGAATGCCTGAAACATAAGAGTGAATGGATGAGTGAAACACAATGATAGCAGGACCCCCTACTAAATCACCCCACCATCAAAACCAATACCTGGACCAATGACTCAGCCATTGAAACCACAACCACCCTCAGCATTCAAGAAACAAAAGATGAGGCAACCACCATTGTGCCAGGCTACACATGCTCAGTATGAACATCTGGAGCCCTCTGGAACAGGACTGACATTGCCTGGACATGCCCTCCCCATAGGAGATCAGAGGTAGTCTGCTCCATAAAAAGGGGTAGTGAAGACTGACTCCTTGGGGATGCCATCTTCACCTGGACCAGACCTGTTCCACATCACGCTGCCTATCAACCCAGAGGCCCTGCCGGCGACCCCCCTCTGGACACCACCTACTGGAGAAAGGCCCCAACTGGCCATCGAGGATCCCCTCCCAGCCTGGATAGGTAGCTATCACCCCCATTCTCTCTTCAACCAAGGACTTGGACTCTGTTTCTCTTCCCTACCTAGACTCCAACCCTTCCACTGAGTCTCTTTCTCCTGCTACCATTGTGTGAGTGTGTGGGGGGGTACTTGTGTGAGTGTGTGTGGGAACCAAGCTGTACAGTACAGTGTTCATTTAATAAAGCTGTTATTTGGAACCCTGAGTTGGGTTTTGCTTTACTATGGTTTGGCCCTGCTCCAATCTCTGCTCCTCACCCCCCTAACTTCTGTCTCATTTCTCCCTCTCCTGCTTCTGGCTCACCACCACTTCCAACACCTGTCCTATGCTTCTGTGGGTCCAGCCATCCTGAGCTCCTCTCTGCCTGCAAACCACTGTTTTTTTGCTATTGCCCCATCCCCACTGCCTTTCACATCCCTGATCTCTGCCCCTTGCTCTTTAGTTACCAAGCACCCCAAGCATAGGTACCACAGGCACCTACACACACACACACTGTCACCTGAGTCAGTGTTTAACCTGTGTGTATATGTGTATGTATGTGTGTATTGTGTATGATTTCATGTCATTATCATTAGAGCGTGTATGTGCTTAAATTGGTGATAGGTGTGCATGTGCCTAGGCTGGTAATTTTGGATGTGTATGTGCCTGAGTTGGTAGTGTGTGTGTGCATGCCTGGTGGGGGTGTATGCACCTAGAGTGTGCGCGCGCCTAATTGATTTTTGTGTGTGTATATGTGCAGTTGTACACCACGCCCTCTTGTCTAACAGCACGATATTGAAATCCTAAGTATTGGCCTGACCCCACATGGCAACACATTAACTTTTTAATGCCGCACACCCACCCGGAAAGGAGCTGGTCTGTGGCTTCCTGGAAACTCGGAGCCTGGCAGAGGCACCAGGGCCAGCATGGGACACTTACCAGCAGTAAGTTACCACTAGGCTGCACTCCACTTCTCACTGCACCAGCATCCCAGTGGGGAGGGAGAGTGGTGCGTGGCAGGCAGCGGCTCCTTCCTGATGCAAGGTGGGGGTGGGGGCAGAGCCAGGCACCATGCAGGCTCCACTGGCTCCAGGGAACTGCTCCGCTCCCCAGCACCTTTGAGCAAGCTTTGCTCCGAGCCCCGACACCATGTGCCTCCTTGCTGGCTGGTTTCAAAGGCTGCAGCGAGGCATGGAGGCAGGGAGCAGTCAGAGCGCAGCCCCATGCAAAGATAGGGGGCCACTTGCCAGCTGCTTATGAGCTGGGCATCATGGCTGCTCCACACAGTGAAAATGCACTGTGTAGATGTAATTAAAGTGGGAAAAGTCAGGTTCTTTCTTTACAAGGATATATAATTGTATTTAGTGTTTGGTGATTTTTTTTTATATTAAACTCTTATATGGATATTTGTAATCAAGACACTGAAGAATGAGAAAATTAAGTACATTTGAATATATATACACATACACATATACACATGTGTGTATAAACCTTGAAATATAAAAATGTTAATTTTATATGTAGTTTAGTATATATATATAGAGAGAGAGAGAGAGAGAGAGAGAGAGAGAGAGTTTAGTATTTCAAGACTCTTTCCTCCCAAATAATTCAGTTTTGTAGTATTTCCAAGAGTGCATATGGCAAGGTTTTTATATAATTGGGTGAGATTATACTGTGTTATACTGTGGGGTGGACCAAAGCAGTGCGCATCGAAAGGGGGAGGCACGACCAATTCAGGAATGGACAGAAGTGGCATACTCATGGACTAAAGCAGCACGCTCTCGGATCGCTACACCTTAGAGGGAACATTGGTTAGTTCTGGGTCGCATCTACAGGTGTGTGTTAATGTACATTAACTAATAGCACCTAAATTTGATACCTGCATCAAATTTAGGTGCAATTAGCCTAAGTTAACGTGCATTAAGGGAGTGCATGAATAGACACACCCCCATAATGCACATTAACTTAGGCTAATGCGCATTAATGCATCTTGTGTAGATGTGCCCTATGTCTTTCGACTGGGAAAGTAATATATGCTTACGTGACTATAGGAACCAAACAATTATCAAATACTGAAGCCTATCTGGAATCTCTGGGACAGATACTTCAGCTTTGTGAACAAATTGATGTGAAACCACACTGCATATGCCACTCAAGTACAGTACTTTTCTACCCAAAGTATCAGGTGCTGAGGAAAAAAAACTGGATCCTTGCACTAATTTTATAGGCAAAGGCAAATTTTATAACAGCATGCCCACTGCTTCTGTATTCACCTAATATTTATAAGAATTTTTTTTCCATTGCACAATAAGGTAACTTAAACCTCCCCCCCCC
>NW_005841936.1:1628238-1649317 GCF_000455745.1 Alligator sinensis
AAATACAAACTGCAAAATCATGTCTTAGCTCAGTCGGTTAGAGTGTGGTACTAATAACACCAAAGTCATAGCTTTGATCCCAGGTTGGACTAGATGATCTTGAGGCCCCTTATAGCCTTACTTCTCTCTGATACTGAAAATCTTCAATCCCAGTACATTTTCAGTTTTGTAAAACTAACTACAAATAGCAATAAAACATTCATGTAACTTCACTAGTGTGAACTCAGGTTGTGAATACTGAGATAGAGTGGCATAACTGATGGATGCACAACCAAGGCAGCACCCCTAGGTACCTTTGTTGGGGGAGGTGGGGTGCAAAAGTAGCCACTGTAGCAGCAGCTGATTCATAAAATCACAGAAAGTTAGGGTTGGAAGGGACCTCAGGATGTGATCTAGTCCAACCCCCTGCTCAAAGCAGAACCATTCAACTAGATCATCCCAATCAAAGCTTTGTCTAGCTGGGTCTTGAAAACCTCCAAGGATTGAGCTTCCACCACCTCTCTGGGTAACCTGTTACAGTGTTTTACTACTCTCCTAGTGAGAAAATTCTTCCTTATATCTAAACTCAACTTCCCTCTGCCACTACTGAGAACAGTCTAGCTCCGTTCTCTTTTGAACCCCCCTTCATATAGTTGAAGGCTGCTATTAAATCCCCCTCAGTCCCCATAAGCAACACAGTAGGAGCTGGCACTGCCTTCGTCTCAGAGCTGGGGTTTGATATAGCTAAGGCTCTTATCAAGGCCTTATGAATCAAGACCTCCTCTGAACTTCAAAATTGCTTCCAGATCTTGATCAGCTTAAAATAAGGGCAGGCTCAATATATCAAATGTGTAAAGTGGCTTGAATGTTATCTTTGTAGGGTAGCCTTGTAAAATAGAATTACTCATCCTCAAGGCATGGGTGCTGAGTACATGGAGGCCCAAGGGCCCTGCCCTCCCCAGAAGAGGGCTGTCACTTGAAATGCATAAAACTTTCCATATGTCCATCATCCTAGTCCCCCCCTGGCAAAAATAAAAGTTGGTGCTTATGCCTCAAGGTACTAATGATACTTTTTGGTTTATAGCTTGATAAAGGTATTTACAAGGATGAGTGTCATTTTAACTTTTATCACAGGCAGTGTTAATTATTTCTTAGAGTGATAAGGTTTTCTAATCAGTTGTAGGCAACAGCTTGAATATATAGCATCACAACAATACCACTCCACTGCTTAGGCATTATTTTTATTCGAACTACAGATGGCCAGGTTTGTAAAACTAACACTAGCAGCACAGTTAAGAGACAAATGACCAAAGTCACCTTTCCTTTACTCTGTAGCTGTGGAAATCTGAGCTATCTTCAGATACATTTCATGTTCAGGTGCATGGAGTGCCATCTGTATAACTACTAATAGAAACAACCCTCAAGTTTGGAAATTTCTTAACTGTCCCGATACAGGAATTTTTCCCCCAGATTCTAGTGGGTACAGGGGTAGAACCTGTTTTAGGTGTAGAACCTAGACACTTGGGATGGATTACTGAATCCACAATGGCATAGAATCATTCAAATCACTGAATCAGAAAAATAGGCCTGGAATGGACCCCAGGAAATTATCTAATGATCATCCTTGTGTTAGTGCTCATCCCTTTGTAAACGATCCCAGGCAACGTTTGTTTAATCTGCACTTAAAAACTTCAATAACAGTGATTTCACACTCTAAGTAATTTGTTCCAACATTTAACCACCCTCATAATTAGAAAGCTCTTCCTGACACCCAATCTAAATCCCCTGTGCTATAATTTAAGACCATGACTTGCTGCCCTGTTTTTTGTAGGTACAGAGAACCCCTTTTTTATATTTGAAGATTGTTATCAAATCTCCCCTCAACCTTCTCTTCGTCAGACTAAATATTCCCACCTCTTCCAGCCTTTCCACATATGTCTTGTTTTTAGGCTTCCAATTATTTTGTTGTTCTTCTCTGGATTCTTTCCAATTTGTCCAGGTTTTGCTAAAAATGGGATACCAAAAACTAGACTCAGTACTCCAGATGAGGCCTCATTAGTGCCGAACAGAGGGGAAGAATCCTTTCCCATGATTTACTAACAACACTTCTGTTAATACAGCCCAGTATGCTATTATCTATATTTACACCAATATCACCCTGTTGACTCATATTTTGCTCGTAGCCCACCATGCTCCAGGTTCTTTTCTGAGGTACTGCAGCCTAGCCAGTCATTCCTCAGTTTGTATATATGCATTCAATTGTTCCATCCTACGTGGAGTATTTTGTATGTTGTATTTTTCCATTCTAAGTGGAATATTTAGCTGAAACACCTTATTGAATTTCAGCAATTTTTTTCAGTCCATTTCCGATTGATCAAGACTGTTTTGACTCTTAATCCTGCCCAAGATGTTTGTTACCTCACCTAACTTGAACTCATCTGCTGATTTACTAAGTGCTGACTCAGTTATATCCTCCAAGTCATTAAGATATTGAATGATATTGGATCCAGAAGAGACCACTAAAAATCCCCATTTGACAATTCCTCTCAGCTAGACATTCAGTCATTGAAAACTACTCTTTGAGCACAATTATCTAAGTAGCTATGCATTTCCTTATAACAATTTCTTGTAGACCATATTTCACATATATTACATCTCCTGCTGTCCCTGCATTAGCAAAGCCTGTCATCTTGTCACAGAAAGAAATTCGGTTGGTTAAGCATGACTTGCTTTTGACAAACCCTTGTTAACTGTTCCTTATCATTTTGCTATCATCAAGCTGCCTAAAACTGAGTCTTTTATTTTATTACTTTACTATTTTTGCTGTAGCAACCAGAAGCCATATCAAGGTCAGCGAGCTTCATTTCACTAAGCAGCGAGCACATCTTATAGCTGGTTCCTAGCCTGAAATCTAAAACACAAGGCAAAATGGAGATAAAGACATAGATAAGAAAGAGGAGGGGGAGATGTGTGTGTTAAAAGAAAAGGGACATTTTATCAAAGAGATAGACTTGTACACGCAGATCATAGCCAGTCAGTTTTAGGAATCATGATAATCACAGTTTATCGTCTGTATCCCACTTCCTAACAGCTGTGCTTTATGCTTCTGAGCAAAGTCCATGCCTTTGATTACAGCCTCATATTTAGTATTCTTGTCATGATCCCCCTGTGGTAAATCCCTCACATGCAGAGAAAATATTACTTGTTTGCTAAAGGATCTTAATCACACCCTTAAAGTTTCCCAACAAAGTGGTTTCTATTGCCTAGCAAGAAAGAAAAGGATGAAATAATTTTAGAGAGAACTACAGTGACTTACGTTAACAGTTTCCAGAGAGCTGTGTCCTTGCCACTCTCTGAGACTGATTGCCAGGGAATTCTCTTGTGTTTTAGACTGCTTTTAAGGAATTCTCATCACAGCCCTATTTTCAGACTAACCCAGATTTAGACAAAAAGGACTAAACTGAGTCCAAATTCAGGGAATGCTGAGTTCACTGTTTGTCAGTTGTTGCATAAACAGCTCTCAAGAGACAGGACAATGGGCACATCTACATAAGACACTTACTGCACATTAGCCTAATAACACTGCGCAATAGCATGTCATGATAAAAAAACATGCTAAATAGCCCACTGCACAGTGTTATTAGGCTAATGCCCGGTAAGCATCACTAAATAACCTTGTGCTGGTGCTGCTGCACAGTAACTTTAGGTACTATGCATTTATTAAGGAAGTACTAAACTAAGTGCACAGTATCAAAGGTGCATTAATTAACATGTTGACACACCCAATGTGTAGAAAAGGCACATATTTTTTTAATCTCCATACTTGCAAGGAGAGAAGACTTCTACAGGGAGACAGTGGATTTCACTACAAAGTGGAACCCATGAAATTAACTCTCTAATCTTGACTCTAACTTTACTGATGTTTTACTTTTTCTTGTTTTCTCTGTGTATGTGTTCTATTTAGATTATAAGTAGTTTGAGGAAGGGATCATTTCTCATCATAGATCAAATTCTGATATTACAAGTATGAAGAATGGGGTAACATTTTGCTTCAGCATTTACCAATTGAAGATACTCATTTAAGTTGAAGCTACCTATTGAAGTTGAAACTACTAATCATAATTTAACCCTTTGTGTAATATTGAACATATAACAGTACGGTTCCAAACTTAGCTGAGACTTGTAGACATTGCTGTAATGCAAATCATGAATAACACTGCATTCATCACTCAACTTCTTTGCAGGCACATCACCAACAAGAGCCATAACAAATCAGAGACTAAGGACACAAAGCACAAGTTGTCTCTTAAAAAGAGTAAAAATGATTCACAAAGGAATTAAAAGGGGAAACAAGGAAAAAGTTCAACTGCTTCATTGAAATCTGACATTTTGCTGTATTCTTTTCTGATCCAAGTCATTCTAACACAGATAACATGTAAAGGTAAGAAAGAAACCTTTTTCTTGCAAGACAGTATGGATCTGAAAAAAATGATTGAGAATAGCTGAGAAGCCATTTTGGATACTGTTCTACAGAGGTTGCCAAACCAAAGCAAACAAACACCCACAGGTGTGAATAGACAGCAGACAGCATCCCACACTGCTATTTAAGAAGGCACCAATATATTCATATCACTAGAGCTCATTTAGTGTACTAATAATTTTCTTCATGAATAGCTGAGCCCACTTGGCATGAAAAGACAAAGCAGAAGTCTTGCATTCATTATAAAACAAATAATTGACTACACTAATAGTTCTTCCCTGATGGCATCAAATAGAGAAACAATCTCTCAGTACAATGAATGGCTGTGCACATGACAAAAAATAGCTCACTCCCACTACAGATTTTATTCATCTGAAATTCTCACTCTATGGGTGCATCTACACAAGATGCTTTATTATGAAGTAGCGTAGTTTACTGGGCAGTAAGCACTAAGCATGTGCGTCTACATATGCACATATGTGCCAAGACACTGACATGTTGGAGCATGTTGGAATCTCAGGTCTTGAATATGAATGTCAGTGATACCCTTACTCCTCATTGCTGAGCCTGACACTTCAAAGACTGAGTAGTTGTGGGGGGTGAGGGGTGGTTTACTGCATCATTAGGGAAACCAAGCACTCTGCTACCCTGGTGTGAGCAAAAAAACAAAAGAAGCAGTAACATTGACAGGGCCCAAGTGGTGATAGTGGATACACACACAGTTTCAATGTGATACAGCTGTAACAAAGACCAAAGCAAATCAGGATTGCATCACAGAGCAGGGAAGTAGCAGCTCCTTTCTACATCACAGATGGGGAATAGTTTTCAAGGGAAATTAGTGGAAACTCAGTCACTTGGAGCTTTTTAAAAATTAGACTTGACACAATATTAGAAAATATACAGTGGAGCATCAAGCTGCCTTTAAGTACAATTGCATAATCAGAGAATGTGTCATCTCACAGGTCTTTTCCTTCTGTAAAAGAGATAATCATACTGCTCAAAATGCATAAGCCACAAGCTATCATGTAAAGCAAGGAAAATGCAGTATAGTTTTGTCTAAATTGCTCTAAGTAGAGTACAAATGAAACTTGATAAATCATAAGCCTTAGCAACTAGATGGAGACAGAAGGGCAGCGACCAGACGTTAAGATATCATAGCACATTTCTGAACAATTATGGGGAGTGCAATAAAGGCTGATGATCAAGTTATTTTAATCATCTGAGAAGTGCAATAACTGCCCTCAGATGCCCTGATAGGAATTTCTCACTTGCAGTTATGAAGTTTTAAATAAAAATAAAAGCAAACATTCAGACCAGTGACTGACTGGGATCATTGGGATGCTTGCAGCATAGCTGAAGGACAAAGTTAAATATCCAGGAATGATCTAAACCCCTTGATGAATTCTTGACTCAAGCTAACACTGGCAGCCCCTTACTTTGGCACACTGCCTCTATACTCAAAAACTGGGCATGCAGCTGTGTATATGGCATCCATCGCAGGGAAGGCTTTTATGAGCATTTTTAAAAACTGTACCCAACTACACTCATTAGCAGGGCCAGAAACAGTCTGGGGGCTGTCTTAAAAACAAACAAGTGGCATCTAAACAAAGAATATATGTTGGTTGCTTTATATTATGTTGGCATTTACTAAATGAAACAGTGCTTTGCAGAAAGCATTCTGAATTACAATGATCCCCGGGCCAAACAGAAGTTCACTGTTGGTTCCAGGGGGAGGGGAATCTAGTTGCTGACAGAGCTTGCAGCTGGCTTCCCCTAGCAATGGCCCCTCCTCTCTCACAGCCTGTCCCTGTTTCAGAGAGGGAGCTCATTTTAGGGGTTCTCCAACCAGTGCTGGAAGGTGGGGTGGGTGAATTGGACACCCCACACCCTCGGGTGGGGGGCCCCAATACACCTGCTCCAGCCTCCAGCAGGGGCTGGAAAAACCCCAGACTAAACTCCTTCTGCTTCCTTTCCTCCCTCCCATTCTGAAAACAGCTTGAGGCTGGGAGACAGAGCAGACCGATGTTCTGTAACAGAAGTTACAGAAGATGTTGTTTGAAATATCTTCATCTGGCCCCTCATGATCCACTCCCCTGCTTCCCAGTGGAGTCCTGTGAGCTGCACATGGTGGCAGGGAGCAGGGAAGGCAACTGGTTCAATTGTGTGGGCCTCCCCCCTCCCTCACCCCCCCCAGTGGTGTGTGAGTGCCAGGAGCTGTACATGAGTCGTGAGGAGCCCTGTGTCATAGAGATGGGCCAGCCTGGCTCCACTCCTTGCCTCTACATGCAGTTCCTGGAACTGGCTGGAGCTGCACACTGCCGGGTACCCCGAAGGCCATGAGTATCCCAAAAGCCTGCTGCTCCTGCTGCTGGCAGCAGGGGTTGTGCACCATGGGGGAGAGTGTGAGGCTGAATCATTTGGGTACCACTGATCCAGTCCAACCCCCTGCTCAGGGCAGGATCATCCCTATCTAAATAATGTTCTACAAATGTTTGCCTGACCTGTGCTTAAACTGCACAAGCTACCAGGCACTATGTCCAAAAAACATCAAGAATGCCCTAACTTGCCACAGAGAAAGCAGGGAAATGAAACCACTGTCAGTGTCCTGCCACTGCATGAAATAGTTTGTTAAAATATACTCAAGAGATTTAAGAACTACCATAGTCTGAGCAGGTAGACTTAGGGAATTTGTAGACAACACTTTAAAGCAGGTTTAAAGTGGCTTAAATACCTTTAGCAGCGCTTTAATGGCATTGCTGTTTGCACATTCAGTGGTGTATTGGGAGTTAATTCCAGCCGCTGTAGCACATTGGGTGGCACAATGTGCCTTAAATGACTTTGGGACGGAGCAAATGACTTTGGGGTGCTGCAAAGTAAAACACCTCCAAGGAGTTTTACAGCCACGGAGGGAAGCACTGGGCTCCGTGCGGCTCAGGGGCTGTGCAGGCAGATGGTGCAGGCAGCCCGGCAGCAGCTCAGGAAGGCAGGCTCCACAGAAGGAAAAAAAAAAAAGCGGTGAGCTTGATCTTTTTTTTTTTCCCCACCCAGAGCCTGCCTGCCTGCCTGCCTGCCTGAGCTGTGCCAGGGCCCGGTGCTTCCCTCTGCAGCTGTGTTGCCCCCAGGACTGCCCATGCCAGGTGCCTTTAGGCAGGTGCCGCCTGCGGGGTGGGGCTGCCACAGAGGGAAGCACCAGCAGCCCCCCTGCAGCTCAGCAGCCCACCAGCAGCTTTCTTTCCCCTCCCCGCTGCTGCAGAGGCAGGTAAGGATCAGGCTTCAACATGGGTGTACATGACACAGGGGTTTACTTTGCCCTAAACTGGAGTGGTGTTTTTAAAAAATCACCACTTCAGTTTAAAGAGAATTAAACCCTCATGTTGTGTACAAATGGCTTTAGGTCCCACCTCAGCAGCTAGCTCCAGAAAAAAATGATGTGGCACGTCAGCTGTCTGAAATTTCTGATCGAGTAGGCCAGTTTGAAGTGCACTGGATTCAACAAAAATACAGCCGTATTACATTAAAAAATACAGCTGAAAGAGGACTCCATCTTTTCTGTAATAGTCTAGTGTTTCAAGAGTTTGCCCAGGAAATGAAAGATCTGGGTTCAAGGCCCTTCTCAACCCAAGGAGATTACAACCCACATCTCCTAGGAGAGGGCCCTAACAATTTAGCTAGTGAGGGAAAATATCGTTCACCCCTTCTATTGAAGCTCTGCCATTAGATAGTAATGAACACAAGATTAATAGATCCAGAAATACAGTGTGCAAGCAGGAACCAGACAAAGTAGTTTAGGTCCAGTAGGGCACTCATCTGGAAGAGAACAGTAGTGGCTTCCAAGTCTTATTCCCTAAACTATACATTTTATATAAAACAATCTTTGGATTAAAAAAACCCTGAAAGCAGGGACTGGAGCCCAGGTAAGTGCCCCAACCAATAGACCACTGAGTCCTGATCCTTGTTTTCACTGCTTCTGGCCTCATGAATTCTGCATTCTCTACTGCACAATGCCTCAGCTTTAGCACCACCCAGCCTTACCTAGACTTTAGGCTAGAGCAGTGGTTTTCAGCCTTTTTTGTACCAGGACCCATTTGTGGCCAGTCCCGACCCAGTAAATAGTTTATGTAGAAAACACACAAGTATTTTGGCCCCAAAATACTTATTATACACTACAAGTTAAAGCAGCTCAAGAGTCTTAATTTTAAAGACAGAAATCGACATCAACAGGAAAATATAAATGGCAATATCAACATGCAGCCCTCCACTACTCCCAAGTGACATTTATCATTGTGCAATTTGCACAATGCAGATTGCCGGCACCCCTTACCCCTGGCCTGCAGTTCCCTGGCCCTGCTGGTGCCCCTCATTCCTGATCCACAGTCCCCTGCCCACCTCCCCAGGCCATGCTGGTGCTCTCCACTCCTGACCCACAGCCCCCTACCCACCTCGCCCTGTCAGAGGGGGCCCCAGCTGCCCCCATCCCACCTGGGCCAGAGCATGGTGGCTGGTAGCTCTGGCTCATATATGCAGTGGCAGAGCGAGTCCAACTCCAGCACAAGGTGGAGAGAGGAGGAGGGGAGGCCTGTGGCACCCCCTGCCCTGGTCTGGGACTTCCACACCATCCCAGGCGGCCTGGCCACAGTGCTCACCCCTCCCCCCAGCAGCATCTTCTGGCTGTCCAACCCCTGTGAGCACAGGCACCGGCCCCAGCACCGTCAGCCCAGCCATGCAGCTCTCCACCACCCTCAAAGGGCCCCCCAGCTCCCTTACCCCACTGAAGGGGCAAGTACCTCCACCCCACCACCCCTGCCTTGCCACAGCCCCAACACTCAGACACCTTCCTCCAGCACCCACCCTTCCTCACACACCCATCCCCTCCACACAACACTGCCACACACATCTCATCTCCTCCACACCCCGAGAGTCCCCAAGCCCTGGCCCTCCATCACCTACTCCCCATAGACTTATCTGCATCACCCCCACTACCCATAGACTGACCTGCATCCAGCTGCTGCAGCTGTTCCCACCACCCTGCCTGGCTGTATGCTGGCCACGTGGGTGTGCACGCATAGATGCACATGGTGCCCCCTGCTTCCAATCACCCAAGCAGCTGGAAGACTGCCAGCCTGCTAGGGGAAACGTGTGCTTTTCTGTGTTTTTCTGTCACTGTTTGTGACCTTTTGAAATATTCTTGTGACCTACTTTTGGGTTGCAACCCACAGGTTGAGAAACACTGGTCTAGAGCATGCTAGTAGAGAAGACACTCACATGAGAGGCGATAGATGTGGATTTGAAGCCTCTCAGACTAAGGAGAGACTTAAACTGAGATCTCCTACTTCCTAGGCTATTCATTACATTCATTACATTCCACGCAGGCAGCCACATCTCCTCATTGTTGCCCCCTAAGAAGCTGTTAGGTCCTACTGTGAAGTGATTCAAATAAGCACATGGCAACTATTCAAGTGAGTACATACTTAGTCTGCACTTTATTCATACTATCAGCCAGGTGATCAGACTGGCTGATAGCAGTGATAGTGCAAGGTTAAACACAAATCTAACATGTATTTCTCTTCCACTCTTTTTATACATAAGAAATGCTTATGTCAGGCATACACCATTGCATTTTATTAATTGCTGATTAATTATCTTTATATTAGGCCTTTATGTCTATTGTACCCAGTTTTGGCTGTATCATTCAACTGTATCACAATCAATTATGCTTGGTACCATTCACCTTCGTAATCTTCTGATTAATAGACTTATTCAAGTACAGCATCCCCTATACATCCACTGTTTCAGGTTTGGTCATACCATCCTATGTGCTTTTATCTACTGTTGCAGTTTGCACTGATTCCATCCATCTCAGGAGGTTCTTGAGCAGGCCCCAAATGTTCGGATGCTCTCTGCTGCCCTTCACAGAACTTGGGGCCTCCAAGCTTTTAGACCTTCCTGGCTTGCCAAGGCACTGTGACCTGCACTGGGGAAGCTGCATTTTTAAAAGAGTGAGTTGTGTTCAGTTCTTTCCCACAATGCTTATAGGCCTTTACACTCCATAGTATGTTCTGAATTCTGGATGCAAGTCCCTCTCTGAAGCCTGGATTCAGACACCTACAGTGCAGAGATGGGGTGAATCTAGAAGTACTCCTATGCTTAACCTGTCCTGTTGGTTAGTTTCAGGCAGCTTCCTGTTCAGTAGGCATATTTTTGGATTTACCTTTCTGAGGCAGATTTACCTAACTCTCTCCAGAGTTAAGATCCTAAGCATTTAACTTTGGGTTTTAGATTCCACTGCAGGTTGAGTTTCAGGGTCCTAAGTTAGTCACTGTAGCACCTAACGTGTCAATGTTCCAGGCTTTTTCTGGATAAAGCTTTCACTACTTTTTCTCACAATGAACTCATTAATACATCAGTGTCTCCTGTAACAAGAAAAATAATCTCTGACCTTTTCCTGACAAAAATGCAGGTATACAAATGACATGCCAGCAATGACTGATATGATACTAAGAACTGATTTGGTATTTTCACAGAAAATGTACAGCACATGGGAGTACTGGACAATACGCCTTCATTTAATAATTGGTAAGTTTTCAATCTGTTTTTGAGCAAAACATTAAATGCTCCTTACCATTCCAGGTAAGGAGACAAAATGAACACAAGGCAACAGGTTAGGTAATGAAGGGTGAAAAGATCTCACTAACTAGCTGGTAGGGGAAGGATTCCTGGGAAAATGGGAAATGGAGGAAAGAGCTTTAAGTAAAGTGGAAGTGTGTGCTGAAAACAGTAAAACTTCAAAGGAAAAGGTTAAGGGTCTGTCTGTGTGGACAGAACCAGACAGGAATTAAAGAAAAGGAACAACAGATTGGAAACAATGGGCTTAAAAAAAAGCATGAGCCTAAGAATGGGAAAAAGAGATGAAGGGAGCAATAGGGTAAGTTCTCACAAATTGAAGAACTTGTGTTAGCCAGGCCCCTTGCTGAAAAGTGAGGAGTTAGATTTATTGATTAGTCTCTGGAAGAAAGAGAGGAACATTAAGTTGAGCCCTTCAAGGAGCGGGAGGGAAATGATTGGCAAAGATCCTCTAGGCTCTGAAATGGAAAGAACGTTATAAGAAAAAGAAATGATCAGTCTGCCTGTATCAGCATATGCTAAACCCTTCAGAAGCAGGCACCATATGCCTGCCTTTCCTTAGGCTTGGCTAATTAAGAAAAGGGAATTCTGACATGATGTTTCTCAGCCAGGACAGTGGTGGTCTCAGTGGAGTCCGATGACCATATCCTTGTGTGCCAGCACTATATGAACATGTGTTCTTGGTGTGAGGGACTGTATACAGCTAGCAAGTATGAGGTTGTGAGTATGAAGGCTACAAGCACTGGCAATGCATAGGGGTTGCACGCGGGTGCACGTGCACCCCTGAGTGTGGCGGTGCATCCCCTACAAAAAGACACCACTGACACTGCTGGTGGCACATGCGGGTGGTCACTGCTTGCCAATCCCCCCCACTGCTGACAGCACTGCGGCTGCCTGTGGGAGCTCCCCGCTTACCACCACCATGCTCCCGCTGCCAACACCACCGCCACCACTTGCCAGAGCTCACTGTGCCACCCCCAGCCTCCAGGGGCACGTGGCGGTCATGGCTACAAGAAGCATAGGATATGTCTTGGAGAAAAGACACATGAAACCTAAGAGGGCTCTAGGAAAAGGTATGCAAGGGGGTGGAATGTAAAATCAGTGGAGGTGCTGGGTGGGGTTAAAACAAAATGGTCTAGAGGGTTGTACTTTACTGGTAGATTAGATTAGAGTTTGGGTTTGACGTTATTTAGGGCTGCATGGCTAGAGCTTCTAATAAGAGAAAACAAGGAGCAAGCTCATGCCCTTTTCAAAACTTCTTCATTAGAGTAAAACATTATTTAGCCTGGTTGGTCTTGCTTGATGTCGCTGCTTTAAAGCTTTGTATGTCAGTTGCCAGCCAGGTATTCATTTTTCAACCAACTGCTCAACCAACTACAGCAGGGGTTTTCAACCTTTTTTTAAATAAGTGTACCCCAGTGGCCCCCTTTTTAATAAGTGTAACCCCAGGAGGGAGGGTGGTGAGCGGCCAGATGCTGAGCAGGGGGGAGGCAGTGGTGAACAGCCAGATGCTTGAGCAGGGGCATGGTGAGTGGCAGAGCGGCAGCAGCACAGCATTTGTACAGCCCTGCTCTCACTCTGCCCCGGCCCTGCTCCTGTGAGGCAGTGGCGCAGGGTGGTGATGCTCCATCCCCTGGAACCTTTCAAAATACCCCTGGGGGTATGCATACCCTCGGTTGACAACCCCTGAACTAGAGAAACTAGTGCTGAAAGGGGAAGGAACAACCTGTGACTTTTTTTTTTTTTAAGAGGAACTAAATCCTAATCACCCCTGTATTAGTAACAGACTGCTGGCAGGAAGAGGAGAAATGAAGGTGAGGACATATGGCCTGATAGAGAAAAAAGGACTCTGTTTTGCTGCCTGGAGAATGTCTGCTTAGGAGTTTCTGCATCACCCCATCCTAAGGGATTAGTTTATGACTGAAAACCTTCTGCAGTTTCATATGCACCTGCAGACATTTCACAGAGGATGTTTTGCCTCTCATCGTTAGTGACATTTACCTGACTACTGCCAATGCTGACATTATCTTGAGATATTCATTCATATTTGTCAGAGATCATGTTTTCAGAGCAAAA
The DNA here is from genome assembly GCF_000455745.1 of Alligator sinensis. Classification (NCBI taxonomy): domain Eukaryota; kingdom Metazoa; phylum Chordata; order Crocodylia; family Alligatoridae; genus Alligator; species Alligator sinensis. The sequence goes on from NW_005841936.1 coordinate 1,641,395, forward strand.
GAATGGCCTTTCAAACATGATTGTAGACTTATCTGACCTATTAATATTTCCCTGAGACAATTAAAAATGGAAAAAATAACACTATTATTACTGGTATCTGATGTGGACAAAGGACAGAAAATGATCTGATTGGTATGTGCAATACACTGCCAAAAATCCCAAGGCTTTTAAATATTAAAATACAGCTTTACTTCAATTAGTCACAGCACTTATAATGGGAGAACAAAGCAAGTAGATGGAAAACTAAAAACAAATGACTAACTTAGCTGGAGAAATTACTTGCCAGTAAATATTAGGAAAAAATTCTAACAGCCTTAATGTACCCCAAAGTAAAAAATAAAGAGAGTTTGAGTACAACTGATTAGCTAGCACACATGGATGTAGTAACTGTAACAAATAAAGACCCTACTAAAAGGCAGTGTTTTCCTCCCAGACAAAGCCTAGCAGAGGCTCTATAAGGTGCTCACCACAGGATCAGAACCTTACAGTCAGTAAAGGCTTTGTTTAAAACCATTTGCTTTAGGAGATGAGAAATATAAACTTTGAGGTCCCAAATATGGCAGATGATCACTAAGTCAGCAAAAATTCCTACTGTGTTTCACTTGTCCTTGTAGTTGTTAATAGGGTGGTATGTAGGAGGAATGTTTGTGAAATGATTTAGGAGTCCAGGACCAGTGCTATATATGTGGATATTAGGGCTGTGTGAAATTTCACCAGGTGTTTCATTTCGACGCTGTTTCGACTCGTTTCAAGCGCGAAACAGCAAAATCGAGATGAAACAAAAGGCTTTGAAACAGCCTCAAAAAGAAACAAAGTCAGTCAAAATTTTCCAAAAGTTTCGATATGTTTCGAGTTTCGAAGCTGGCCTCACTTGCAGGGAAACAGAAACTACGGAGAGGGAGGGGGAAGGGGGGGAAGGACTGCTCTGATATTGACATCTGTAGCTGGCCAGTGACTGTGATCCTTCCCTGGGGTCCCTTCCAATCCCAGTGCTCTGGGGGAGGGGCAGAAAAACAGCTGCACCTTAGTGCTTAGCACCTCACTGCTGTTTAGTTTTAGGTGTTTAGTGATTAGTGCTTAGCACCTCACTACTGTTTTAATCCAAATCTGCCAAGAAATGACAAAGTTATAGGCAGTTTTGTGCTTCCCCATTACAGCCTATGGGCAAAACGTCAAAACAGCGAAACAGTTTCAACAAAATGAAATGGAGCAGCACTTCAGAATTAAATGAAATAAAACACTGTCCCGTTGAAATGTAGAAATGGAAGTCGAAATGAAATGATGCTGTTTCGCACAGCCCTAGATTCATGTTTTAGAAATACCATTATTGCAGTGGGCCAAACAACAGCTTGACACCCAAACTTTTTCACTACAGTTTGCAGAGCATTTTTGCCACGAGGACTGGGAAAAGCTTGGGTCCAAACTCAAGGCTTGTCTGTGCTCATATTCAGAGATTTGGTTCAGACCTCTACACTGATTTTGAAGGTCTTTTTCACCATGCCTGAGAGCTATTAAAGAAAGGAACATTAGCTATAAGTGGGTAAAAGGCAGAGAAACAAGAAGATAAAGTGAGCTTTCTCTCACATTGAATACAGAACATATATATGTGTTGGTAGGATGGTTCATCCCTTTTACCTAGTACAAGGGAGAGCTGACTTAGCTAAACCTTGATGAGGAAGCAGGTTTGTCATCTTTTTTATTAACTTTTTAAAATTTGTATCAAGTGAAGGCAGAATTGTAGACTGGATTCTACCAGAAAAAATTGCTGAAGAAACCTTCCCTCTTTTCAAGAGTAAGGTATGTACTTTAAATATAATAATAATTCAGGATGTCATGGTGATGACATTTGGGGTACACCTATAGGATACAAGGCAGCACCATGCTGATACTCTCCACACCTGCTCAGCACACAACAGCTCCTTAGCTAGAAGCAGTGTACATACAACTGATAAGCTTGGCCTTTCAGCCCTGACATGGTGCTAATGGGCACATGCACTGGTTTTGGTCTAAAAAATAAGTGTGGGGCATGTCTCAACATAGCACTCCCTTGTACTGTACAGACATAGCCTTAGGCCACTATATCAGATTAGTGTGACTGAGTTTAGATTTGCTGTTTTTAATTCAACTTTTTTTTTTTTTTAATGGAAAAGGCTTAAATTCCTTCAGGGTGTAACTAGCAGGCTTTGTGCTCTAAAGAAACCTGCTGGAGAGCAGGGGAGGGGAGAGGAGGGAGCTCTGAGCAGGATGCGGGGTGGTGAGGGGAAGGTGGGAGTCTTACCTGTTCCAGGGACTCAAAGTCCCCAGCTGCTGCTGTAACAGCAGTAGTGCAGAGCTGCTACGGCTGCTACCAAGGTACAGATTCTCAAGTAGGGTGGGGGAGGCACCATTCTAGTGCAACCACTGAGTTGGTGCCTGAGGCTGATGCCTTTTTTGCCCCCTTCCCCCAAGTTATGCTACTGAATTCCATGAATTTGGCTTTTTCTGTGTATTGCTCATTCATAGTTTTTATTTTCTGGAATACATTTCTATGAATTTCTTGATCGGCCTGGCCCTACTGAAGTCTTAAAAATGCAAGGGGAAAGAAAGTGTCAATGGGAAATAGCAGAGAGGCTGACCTACTTAGGTCTGTATTGATGGTGGGCATGGGTGACTGGTGCCACCTTAGTCAGAGAGGGCACGTACCCCCACTCCCAGCAACCAGTCAGCGACCGGGGGCGGGTGTCAACTGGGGGTGGGTGGAGGTCCCCATGCAACAAAACTCATCAACCAGGGGTGGGGAGAGGTCCCCATGCAACAAAACTTACCATCTGGTGAGCGGTTGCACTGCTTCCAGAAGTGGCTGCGGTGCTCCCAGAAGTGGCTATGGCACTCCCAGAAGTGGCCGCAGCCTACATCCAGTGCTCCCACTCCCTGGCTTGCAGGGGTGGGGGAACTAGTGCTCCCGCCTGCCCCCTCTGCCCATCACCTAAGCAGGGAGTGCGGCTGGTCAGGGGGTGCACCAGCGCTCTCAGGGGGTGCACATGCAACCCCATGCACCCCCTACACATCACCACTGATGGTGGGGTTTCTCTGTCTCCACCACCTCCCCATGCCAAGAGGCCCAATGGCTTAATAGCAGAGAAAATGTATGCACTATAAAGCCAAAGAAACACATGAAGATACCATGCCAAGGATGACCTTGGACCTCATGCTACAACCAAATCCATTACCCCAAAACACCAGTACAGTACTAGAAGAAAGAGATGAAAAAAAATTGCAAATAGAATGAAAAAGTATTAATGCATCTTCAATGAATAGAGCTCCACCTAGTGGATAACATGATTGTTGGCACAGTACGATCAACTTTTAGGTTGGTTACCTCAAACATATGTTTAACCAAGGTGCCAGAGGATCCAAGTCCATGTTGATGTGGTACGATACTAACTCTCCCAGCTCAGGTGTCTAACATCTAGAGAAGACAGAGAGCTTGGACTCTTCTCAAGAGAACTTGAGAGAAGCTGCTAATAACATTGCAGTCCCTCTCCAAAGGAGATCTGCTTGTTAACTCTTTCCATTGCTATAATGGAACAACTTGAGTGGAAAAAGGTTGTGAGGCTGGGATAGTGGAGGAATACTGCTTCTTAATACTGCAAATGATTTTTTAAGTGAGGTGTTGCACAGAGTCCTGGAGGAGCATGTCTATTTCCTATCGTCTTCAACACAACAATTCAGGGCTGTTCAGAGCCCCATACATCTTTGTCACAAAACAAAGAATGCTGCCACTAGAAATATAAATGATAGCTGAATTTCAAAAATTGATTTCAGAATTAACCCGTATATCACATAAAGAAAATGATGTAGACAGACACTGGATCTTGCTAAAAAAAATGTCAGTCACAGAGGTAGAGTAATTGAAGGAAAATGTATGTCCCTGTCTGGCTAGTATTTACAATACACAACTGTTCACATTGGCATTTTTCTGAATCTTCCAACAGTTAAGCTCAGTTGGTTACTTTGGTATGCTTTGAGTGTGTCCAGCTGGTGCCTATTTGTGTCAACTTTAGCTAGAGGCTAATGTTGGCAGCTGGTTGCACTAATACTACCACCAAAGGAGTTGCTCTGGTACTGAAGCAGGCCATGGGAGGGGATTCTAAGAAATGTGCTCTTGTTGCTGAGGCTTATGGAGGCAAGGAGAAAAGAACACTCGATCAGAAAGTACCTTCATCTGCCATCATTATGGCAGTAAGAATGGCAAGAGGTACAGCATTGGAGGTCTGTAGAAGATCAAGAAATCCATCTTACAGTCAGTCAGACCTTGGTAAAGTAAGATGGAAATAGATGACTTAATATTTAGTATTTGTCATACAGGAACAATGAAAACCACAGGAAACTAGCAGCAAATAATGCTTCATGTGGATACTGTGAGGACATCCTGTGCTAAATGGACTGCATCATTTAATCATCCATACAGTAAATATCAAAATGAGATTGCACAGAGTTAAGCTAAAATGATAGTTCATACATTGTGTCAGGTATCTGGGTTGTAACCATATTGGTCTAGAGAAAAAGTAATCAGGGCTTGTGGACAGAGGTGATATATTTTCTTAGACCAACAAGGTTTTTGCAAAAAGAAAGTTTGTACATTGAGCACTTAACTTACTGTGCACTGGCCAATATAAATATATATATTGAGGGGGATACAGGAACCATCTGTCTGCCATGATGAAATGGGTCTCCTAGCAAAGGAACTAAAAGCATGATGTAGCCAAAAGACACGTGACTGGGTGTGACTGACTTCTCAGACGCATTTCTTGAACTGTCTAAATGTGTAGCATGTGAAAAGGTCTACTGAAGTGAATTTGATGCATTGTGACCCATAATGTACCAAGAGTCTAGAAGTAGAACTCAGAGCAAAAGTCCACAAACTCAAGGAATAATGCATCTGAAAAGAAAGTAAGCCAACTACCTGAGTGATCTATGTGGTAGTGGTTAGAAATGCAGCTCATCTGCATCCTTTCTAGAGACTTCACTAAGTACTAAACAATTTACAGTATCCCTGGACAATTGCTGCCACATGCTGCCAGTATGAGAGATAGGCTACTAGGCTAAACGGACCTGTAGCCTGACCCAGTGTGGCATTTTTTTTCTTACTGGTGGGAGGTGGAAGAAAGAGGCATTGATGTCTACACAAGAAACTTGATTCCATCCTGAGTGCCAAAGAAGGTCCTAGCAACTGCTGGACAGGAGTTTTGTGGACTTCAAGGTAATGTTGATGGCTTCTGATGCTAGTGCCTTGAGCATATGCTGTAATTGGAAGAGTACTGGAAGAGACTGCATGAGGCCCTGGCAGGAATCCGGCATGGAGCTTACTGCAAATGTAATTGTCTCTGATGAACAATTGCAGATGATTCCAATTAGAGGCTAACCGTTGCTACAAGAAATGAGATAAAATCTCCTCATGGCTAACAAAAGCTAGACAGACAGGCAGGAGTAGGAGCAGTGCCAATTTAAGGTTATGATTAAGCAGGTCTGAATATACTCAAACTAGTTTTGACATCTACTGATCACTATAACTTCCTAATCTGCTAGACATGGAGTTCAACAAGGACAGAGTTTGAGTGCCACCACTAGATAAAAATGTGCTGAATAGATTAAGCTTGTTACCAAATACTTAAGCACTACATTACCAACAAGGCAATAAGGGGAAGGGCCTAGGCCCAAGGCAGTTGTAAAAAGCTACAATCTGCTCTTCCAGTATCATCCTTTCCCCATACAGAAGTAATATTACATTGATCAAATCCTTCTCAATATATCTCTCAATACCTGGAATAGCTTGATCAACCTTGTCAAGTATTCAGTCTGGTCATAAATACATTCAATATCTGTTGGACAGGTATAGATAAATAACTTTTTTCATAGATTTCATAGACATTAGGGCTGGAAGGGATCTTATGAGATCATTGAGTCCAGCCCCCTGCCCAAAGGGCAGGAAGTGACCATCCAAGCATTTTTGAACGTAACCAGAGTAGGTGCTTGCACTACTTCTGGTGGGGAGTCTATTCCAGACTCTGGAGACTAGGACAGTAAAGAAGTTTTTTCTTATGTCCAGTCTAAAACAGTCTTCCAGCAGTTTGTGACTGTTAGACCTTATCTTCCCTTGGGGTGCCCTGGTGAACAGATGTTCTCCCAGGTCCTGATGCACACCCCATATATACTTACAGGCTGCCACAAAGTTATCCCTCAGCTTTCTCTTCTCCAGGCTGAAGATTCCTACGCCTCTCAGCCTCTCCTCATAAGGCCTGCTCTCATCACCTCTAATCATGTGTGTGGCTCTCCTCTGGACTCTCTCAAGCTTCTCCACATCCTTTCTAAGGTGTAGAGCCCAGAACTGGATGCAGTACTCCAGCTGCGGCCTTGCCAAGGCCAAGTAAAGAGGGAGGATGACTTCTTGAGTCTTGCTCATGATGCATCGGTAGATGCAACCCCAAGTTTTATTAGCTTTGCTGGCTGTGGCATTGCATTAGTGGCTCATGTTCATATTGTGATCAATCGTGACCCCCAAGTCTCTTCCGGTTGTGGTGCTAGTGACTGTAGCACTGCTGAGCCTATAAATATCATATGTAGCATCTACCGAGGTGTAGCACCTTCACATTCATAGATTGTAAGACTGGAAGGGACCTCAGAAGATCATCGGGCCTTGCATTTCTCTGTGTTAAATGTCATCAGGTTTTAATCTGCCCCCCTTGCAAGCCTGTCCAGGTCATCCTGGATCCCCCGCCTTTCCTTTAACATGACCATAATTCCTCATAATTCAGTGTCATATGTGAATTTAGCCAGTCCATTTACAACACTGAATCCAGATCATTTATGAATATATTAAGGAGTACTGGTCCAAGTACTGAACCCTGAGGGACACCACTGGTCACCATGTGCCATGTGGACTCAGTTCCATCAACTATCACTCTCTGGATCCGACCATGAAGCCAATTCCCCAGTCATAGGGCAGTGAGGTTGTCGAGGCCACAATTCCCCAATTTTACCATGAGAACATCATGGGAGACCAAGTCAAAGGCATTTTTGAAATTCAGGTATATGACATCAATCTCTTCTCCCTAGTCCATCACTTGGACACAGTCATACAATCTATGATAGTCCATCACTGTATAAATAAAGGACAGTATTAAGCCAAACAAAGTAAAACTGTGATTTTTAACTTGACGATTGGTACTAGCAATACTACACAAGAACTACAAACCACCCCCCCCCCAAACTTAATAACTAAAGAAGACCCCTTCCCCACTACAGATTGCCAGATTTTACTGGGGTAGATAACCAATAACACCTCCCAACTTATAACATGGTACATTAATCAAGACGTGGCAGACAAGAGTCGGTAAATATCGTTATTAGCCGAGACTGAACAATCAAGGGGGAAGAAAGTCGAGAATAGTGCATTAGGTTAGATGACACCCCCCCCTCCCCCAACAGTGACTTTTGACTGTTGTGTGGGGGGAGCACTGGTCTACACTACACAGTAAATATGGCACTATGGTAGCCCATCCTTCTGTATACCCACAGGCTAGACTAAAACTGATGAGAAACTCTACAGTCAAACTCTTTTTGAAACAAAGAAAGTGATTCAAACTAATCTGATTCAAAACTTCTCACATAAATGGGCTGGCTTGGATTTAGTCTTTAAATCAAAGAAGATTTCTTGTCCCCAGTAGAATTCTGGTCAAAATTAAACAGTCTATCCCACTGGTTAGGGCACTTTTTTGTGATGGAGGCAACCTGGTGTCACAACCCAGTGATTTTTGTGCCTCGGCACTATGGAATTTCCTGGCCACATGAGAGCTCCTTTGCACGGCAGAGTGTTCTGCTGCAATTGAGAGCCCGCGTGCAGGAGAGAGTTCCTGCCAATTTGCAGTTTCCTTTGCAAGATGC
>NW_005841936.1:1649511-1649896 GCF_000455745.1 Alligator sinensis
GGCTTCGAATTGCGGATGGATGAACTGGCTGGGGCCCCGCCAGCCGGAACAACTCGTGTGGTTGTTCAGATGACCGGACCACCTGCGCGTCGTGATTGCAAGCGGCGTGAGTAAAGTTTTTTACAACCAATAAGTTGTGTCTGCCTCTCCATTCACCAGCCCGCCCTGACATACGAGCGTAACTCGAGTCAGCCCTGGCTGTCCGAGACATGGCGATGAGGATGGGATCTAAGGGCACGGTGATGGAGATGAATCTGATCGGGTGCTGCCCCTGGCACACCGGGACACGCCGCATAGAGAATGCAAACGATCTATGGGCGCATATCGCTTACCACCAGGCGATAGAAGGGGATCAAAGAAATATTGATGGTTACTTCTCCGTAAA
>NW_005841936.1:1655226-1658005 GCF_000455745.1 Alligator sinensis
CTTCCCCCGCCGGCTTCGAATTGCGGACGGATTAACTGGCTTGGGCCCCGCCAGCCGGAACAACTCGTGTGGTTGTTCAGACAACCAGACCACCTGCGTCGTGATTGCAAGCGGTGTGAGTAAAGTTTTTTACAACCAATAAGTTGTGTCTGCCTCTCCATTCACCAGCCCGCCCTGACGTACGAGCGTAACTCGAGTCGGCCCAGGCCGTCCGAGACACCTGGTTCTGGATTCAGACCAGGAAACTGCACCTCAGTTTCCCACCTCCTTCCAAGTGAGTATCGAAACCACCAGATTAAAAGCTATTCTGTCATGGGGCTTTCCCAATCTCTTGTGTTGGAACTCTTCCATGTTGCATGCATGAAATATTAATTGGAGTAGGGATTTGAACCAGAACCAGTGCCAGAGGGGTACTTCCCGAAATCCTCTTAATTAATGAGTGCACACAGCCAAGGTGAAATGCAATGCCCCATCTAGAGCTGCTGCTGGCAAAATCCCCTTTGGTCCCTCAAAGCCAGTCATTCTTCTTTAAAATATGTCTTCAATTAAGATTACAATATAAAGCACCCAGGCTTGTTCCTCAAAGATTCAGGTGCTAGTGACACATATGGAGGCTCATGTTTCTGGTAGCACACTTGCAGGTGCCTTTGGGCATAAAATAATATCACTCTTGTCATTCACTTACAGCCTACATTTTCACCTGAAACATAGCAGTTAAAGCTACACAGGAAATGGAATCCCCTTCCATGAAAACTGTTATCTTTCAAACTCTATCTTTCAATCTTTCAAATGTTATCTTTCAAATGTTATCTTTCAAATGTTATCTTTCAAACTTTTGAACATACATTTTTTTAATACTGGGGAGCTATTTTTACAGTAGTTCTCCACTAGAGGACACTGTGACCCTAGAATATTTCACCAGCTGTCTCTAATCTGTTAATTTAAAGGCAAGAGGCAGGGCAGGGTGGTACATTATAGACTAACTGGTTCAAAGAGTCAAGAGCTTGCATAGGCTACTGGAACTCAATCCATAGTGTCTTTTAATATTTTTTGTTTCCTTTGGATTTGTAATAAGCCTCTGAAGGGCTCCTGCCCTCCATTTCACATGCCCCACTCACAGGTCTTGCCATCCAAATTGTTTTTCTCCATATAAATGTTACAATGTAGTAATACAACCTGATTCCTGATCAGCTGTGGCAAACAACACTACATACATTAAATGCAGGAGAAGCTGATGGTTCCTGTCTTTGTTTGTTTGGTGGGTTTTTAAAGCTATTTCTCCACTTCCCTGAATGCTATTCATAATGACAACAAGAAGGAGAAAAAAGAGCAGAACTTCCCAAGAAAAAGAAGTTGAAAGGTTCATTTGTGAGAGGAAAGCAAAGATGTGAGCATGTGACTGAAGCAAAAATATAAGCAAAGCTTAGACAGACAGATTCAAGTAAACCCCAAAAGTGAATGGCTGAAAGAAAAACAAATAAAGTCATGATAAAAGCAGATGCAATGTGGATTTTCAAGGATTTGAATGGGGTAAACCTAGATGCCTAAATCCATTTAGACTCCCCATTATATGATAGTAGGGCCGAGGAATCTCAGGAAGTCATCTAATCCAGAGATAGGCAATGTTTTGGGGCAGAGTGCCAAAAGCACCCTCAACCTGTAAGATGTTGGTGTGCCAGGAGTGGACAACGGGAGACCTGTGAGGGACCTGATCCTAGTTGCGGCAGTGTAGCCCCGGCCCCTTCCCTGCCACCCGTCCCAAGCAAAATGCCTTTGCATGCTACACTCTGGCACGTGTGCCAGGGGTTGCCTATCCCTGATCTAGTCCAACCCCCTGCTCAAAGTAGGATCATCCCTATATAAACCACCCTATACAAATGTCTACTTAACCTATATTAAAAACTGAAAAACAGCCCTCCCACACAACTACCAGGCCCATTGCCAAGAATACCATAATCTGCCATAGGTAAAGCAGAGGGATGAGGGCACTGTCAATGTTCTGCCACTTCAAAACTAATCTCATGAGGTTCAATAAGGACAAATGCAAAGTCCTCCACTTAGGACAGAACAATCCCATGCACCAGTACAGGCTGGGGACTGACTGGCTAAGCAGCAACTCAGCAGAAAAGCACCAGGGGTTACACTGGACAATAAGCTGAATATGAACCAACAGTCCGCCGTTATTGTGAAGAAGGCTAACGGCATACTGGGCTGCATTCAGGGCTGTCCCTGGGGGCAATGAATTGGGGTGACCGCCCTGGGCCCCATGCTTTGGGGGGCTCCGAGGAGCAGGGCAGAGCGGTGGCGGCACAGAGCTGGGCAAAGCAGCAGCTCCTCATCCAGCTGCTTGCTCTCCCCACCACCCTCACTGCTGTTGCCGCTGCTGCCAATGGTGGCAGCAGCTTCTTTGGGTCCAGGGCCCATGGTATTGGAGCAGGGGCAGGGCCCCGCATGAGCTGATTTGCCCCAGGTCCCACACCCTGCTTGGGTCAGCTCTGGCTGCATTAGTAAGAGCATTGTCAGAAGACCAAGGGAAGTGATTACTCTCCTCTATCCGGCACTGGTGAGGCCACACATGGAGTTCTGTGTCCAGTTTTGGTCCCTACCCCCCACTGAAGAAAGGATGCGGACAAATTGGAGAGAGTCCAGTGGAGGACAACAAAAACAGTGAGTGGGCTAGGGCACATGACTTATGAGGAGAAGCTGAGGAAACTGGGCTTATTTAGTCTGAGGAAGAGAAGACCGGGGGGGGGGGGGGGGGGGGAGAAAAGAGAGCTCC
>NW_005841936.1:1658036-1659388 GCF_000455745.1 Alligator sinensis
AAGGTGGTTCCAAAGAGGATGAAGCTAGACTGTTCTCAGTGGTAGCAGATGACAGAAGAAGCAGCAATGGTCTCAAGTTGCAGCAAGGGAAGTTTAGGTTAGATATTAACAAAAACTTTCTTACTTGGGAGGTAGTAAAGCACTGGAACAAGCTACCCAGAAAGGTTGTGGAATTTCCATCCTTGGAGGTTTTTAAGACCTGGGTAGACAAAGCTTTGGCTGGGATGATCTAGCTGGGGATGGTCCTGCTCTGAGCAGGAGGTTGGACTAAATGACTTCCTGAGGTCTTTCCCAACCCTAATTTTCTATAATTCTATGAAAACTAGAGATCCAAGGAAGAGGACCATGTCCCCTGCTACAGAAGAAAGCAAATATACCCATGATTCATGCTGGTTTGACTGTAGGTAAAATTCCTGCCTGATCCCAAATGTGGTGATAGGTCTGAGCAGAGAAGCAAGATACTTTAACCAGGAATCTCTGTGGTTTTTTTAGTTCCAGCAGGAAAATCAGTACACACATCTTGGCTACCACCAGCACTCAGTGCTTCTGAGGAAGGCAAAAAAATACCTGCAACAACAGGAAAGGAAAAAAATTCCTTCCTAGACCCATATGGCAACCAGCAAACCAGAAGTATGGGGGGAAAAAATCAAACACCTTCCACTCCACTCTTCCACCAAAAGGTGGAATAGATTTGGCTCATAGGGTGCGTAGACACATACTAAGTTGACTTAATAATAAGGTGACTTAACTAAGCCAACTTAAGTTAAGTCACATCAATGCGTACACACACATAGCTCTTTGACATGGTGGCAGCCATCTTGTGAGCAAAGTCAACTTAACTAATGCAACTCAAGATAATACACATTGGAGGTTTATTATCTTGCACTACATTTAAGTTGATTCTGCTCCACATACATGTGTACTCTCTGACAGTTAACTTTTAAAAAGTTGAGTCAGCTTAACTGTCAAAAAGTTAGTATGTGTGTATGCACCCATAGGGCACATCCAGATGAGCACGCACGTGCCTCTTGCCCCATCTCAAACCCCTTTGAGACAGGTCAAGAGGCATATGTGGGAATGAAAAAATATTCCCCGCACTGCAAACTTGCAGCACAGGGACAAAATTAGACTCCTGGATATCCAGGGGTCAAAAAAAACTGCTCCGGAGAACAGCAGAGCAAGGTACAGTCCTGGAGCCAGCACAGGAGTCAGTCCTCCAAAATAGACGCTCTGGTTTTGGCCAGATCGTCTCTTTGGTGCTCCTGCTGCCCCTGGCGCTGTCCAAGGTGAGTTAGGGAATGGGGGTGGGGCGGTTTATGGGTGTGGGGGGTGTGAGGGATGGCAGGGGGATG
>NW_005841936.1:1660036-1662285 GCF_000455745.1 Alligator sinensis
AAGTCTGCTAAGGACAGATAAAAAGCAGTGAAAAGTGACCCTCAGTGGCGCCCTCTTGATCTCCAACTCGACCAGCACCCGACCTGTCCAGCCAGAAGGACCAGCCAGCGACCCCCTTCTGGAGGATAACACCACGCTGATAGAAGCCTCGACTGGCCATCGACGGCAGACTCCAGTGCTTGTAGGATAGGTATACCTGACTCTTGTAGCTTGCTACTGTGTGTGTGCATGTGTGTGTGTGTGTGTGGGGAGCAGCCCCAAGGTTTATGATTTAACTTCATTACAATGTTTCAATCTGTCTAATAAACCAGAATTTTAAGGATCCTGAGTTGGACATTTGTAGCCAACAGCCAGAGCCGCCACAGTGAAGCTTGCAGTGTGCGCAGGGACCTGGCCCAGACCGGTGCAGCTCTCTAGTCCAGCTTTGCACCAGAGCAGGTCGCACAGCTCCGGGACGTGTGCACAGGAGCCATGCCTCCTGGAGCCAGGTGACCTGCTCCAGTGCAAAAACGGACTAGCAAGCTGCACGGGGCTGGGCTGGGTCCCACAGTGCACCACCTCCCCACAGGCACAGCAGGCCAGAGGCAGGACTTGGCATGGCCAGGCAGCACAAGTGGCCCCAGGGTTGGCAGGACCTGGCTGGGCCCGGTTGATGGTCCCCGTCCTGCTGCCATGGGACCGGACCGGCTGGGCTCATCATGTGTTTCCCGAGAGCTGGCAGCATCAGGCTCAGAGAGCCCCACTCCCACTGCTGCTGCAGAAGGCAAGTTATGGGCTCTGTGCAGGCAGACTGTGGCCCTCCAGGGTTCCTGGGACCCTGTGCAGGGGGGCTGTGGCCCTGCAGGGTGCCCAGGAGGGGGGCTGTGGCCCTCCAGGGGGGAGCTGGGGCCTGTGCGGGATAGGGGCTATGGCCCTCCAGCGGGGAGCTGGGGCCATGCAGGGGAGGCATTCCATGTGCTGTGTGTGGGGGGTGCACCCTGTGGGGGCCAGGGGAGCCACCCCTCCTCAGCAGCCTCCCCCCACAAATTCGCCTACACCCACAGTCCTCCAGCAATTGCCCCACACCTACCCACACACCAACCTACACCCCGCCACACACACCCACCCGCCTTCCCCCACACCCCTTCCCCCCCCCTTCCTGCAAACACCACATCCCCTCATCACACACCTATCATGTGTGAAGAAAACCAAATGCACACATCAACACATATAGGTATTTAGAATTTATTTTTTCATGATCATAGAGACGCTGGTAGGCTTCCAAACTGCTTTAAAATTGTAAATATACCAATAAAGCATTGCCCAACTGATCGCTGTCTCTTTATCTCTCTGTCTCTCTCTAGATATATATGTGTGCATGTGTTTGTGTGTGTAGAGTGGTTTTTTTGTTTTAACAGTGGAAGAACATGGATTTTGGGGTATTTTTAAAAATGGATTTGGGATGCTGCTGCAGCAGTCCAGCTGGCACAAGGGGTAGTGTCCCCAGGTACCAGTTGGCTGGGCCCCAGAAGTTCCTGAGAGCGAATAGCCCTGAGCTACTTGCCAGGACAGCTTTTTGTACTGCTGGGGATAGCAGCAGCTTTTTATATTGCTGGGGACAGCACAGGTGCTGGCCCCGGGTTCTAGCTCCCCCTGGCTGCAGATCCGGAAGAAGCACGTTTCTAGAATGGAAAGTTTTACTAACAGCTAGTGACTGTCTTGCAGAACAGCACAGAGGAATGTAGTGTAATAAGTAAGCCCACTGGTTAAGATTTTACTAACCTTTAGCCTTAAAACTTTCTCTACACACAAACCTGCAACAAGGCCTCAGTTAAGTCAGTGCAAAACCCTATGTGGATAATTCTAGTTTTAACTTTTACATTGACTTAGCTTTTGCTGTTAACTTACCAATGTAGTAGGCATCTGTCTGTCTCACAAGACAACAGAATTACACCGACGGCAGGGCCCCCTTATTGCCCTAAGAGCAGCTTCCTCGACGGCAGGCCCACTGCGCATGAGCGCAGTTTAAAAGGGCCCGTTGACCGGGAAAAAAGCCCAGTTAGGCTTGGAAGCGGCGAGAGACGCGCGGGTGAAAGGACCCCGAGACGCACCCCAAAAACCGCCACCAGCCGCGGAGCCCCCCGCCGACCCCCAGCACAGCCGGGGTAAGTGGGGCCCATGGAGAGAGGGGGCTAACCCCTTAGTGTGTGTGTGGGAGGAGGCGGCTGAGTGGAGCTGGGCCGGGTCAAGCCCCGCCCAGGCCCCTACTT
>NW_005841936.1:1665708-1687632 GCF_000455745.1 Alligator sinensis
GCTTTCATCCATAGATGCTTCTCAAGCAAATCCCGGGACGTCATTCTCCCCCTGTACTCGGCCTTAGTGAGGCCGCAGCTGGAGTACTGTGTCCAGTTTTGGGCTCCACAATTCAAAAAGGATGTGGAGAAGCTTGAGAGAGTCCAGAGAAGAGCCACGCGCATGATCAGAGGTCAGGGAAACAGACCCTATGATGACAGGCTGAGAGCCGTGGGGCTCTTTAGCCTGAAAAAGCGCAGGCTCAGGGGTGATCTGATGGCCACCTACAAGTTTATCAGGGGTGACCACCAGCATCTGGGGGAACGTTTGTTCACCAGAGCACCCCAAGGGATGACGAGGTCGAATGGTCACAAACTACTTCAAGATCGTTTCAGGCTGGACATAAGGAAGAATTTCTTTACTGTCCGAGCCCCCAAGGTCTGGAACAGCCTGCAACCGGAGGTGGTTCAAGCGCCTTCATTGAACACCTTCAAGATGAAACTGGATGCTTATCTTGCTGGGATCCTATGACCCCAGCTGACTTCCTGCCCTTTGGGCGGGGGGCTGGACTCGATGATTTTCCGAGGTCCCTTCCAGCCCTGATGTCTATGAAATCTATGAAATCAGCTCACTGAACATAATCCTTGCTTGACAGATATAGCGAAGCTAGAGTGACCTCTTCAGGGTGCAAAAACCTGGGCACTAAGACACTGAGATGCCCACACACACCAGTGTCCCCTTCTCAACCTTGCTGATTTAATTCAAAAGAAAGGCAGATGCCAGTACATTTGCAACCAGCTTGGCCACAGAAACTGCTGGAGCAAAAGAGATCATCCATTTTTCCATCTACTGGGGCTCCACTCCTAAAGTGGCTGCTGACCAAGGTTAAAGAGTCCTGCCTACCCTATCATGGAGTGGACTTCAGTTCCGCAATGTTTTGGCAGCATTTCTTCTGCTGGGGGTAAGACTAGTACCCTCCTCTAAGGTGCTCTGAATAAAACCATTGGCACTCTATAGTTTGCCAGGTTATTTAACCATCTCCTGGCACTTGGTGTTAAGAGGCAAAGGTAGTTCTGTCTGCTGTAAGTTCTGGTAGCAGGAGAACCAATACTTGTAAAACTCTTTACTACTTGCCTGTCTTATCGCCTGCAGTTCTCTAGACCCCTCATGCTCTCCCCCCACCCCTTATCTTGAACAAAGTAGTCATACATATAGGCAGTTGGCCAGATCCAGACTGCACAATGTGTTTATCTGCAAAATCTAAGTAAACCTTTCTTTTCCTACAGATCCCAGTCTGTCTTCAGGGCTGCAGTGATTTACTTTAAATATGTTTAAAAACCAGCTTACATAAAGAAGTGTAAAATCCCATTAAATGGGTTTAAATCTGAATATCTACACAGTGTTTTCAATTAGCTTAACTAAATCCATTTAAAATTGCACCTTTAATTACTGGGGGCAACTTTAAGTATAAAGAGGGGATGGAATTTCGCTGCCTTGACAAAATGAGTTCGATGCCTTTGCCTGTCCTAGAAACCTATATGACTTCAGGTCCACATATACTTTACTCCTAGTTCCAGTCATCTGTCATTTGCCCAGCTGCTCCAGAGGCTTGTCAAGAGAGATTTGCTGACTCTCTGTTAGAGCATCAAAAATAGCACATGGAGGAAAAAGTTTGGAGTGAAGACAAAAACTGGTTAGACAAGATGCGGCTATAGACAAGCCTTGAGAGTTTCATTTTATGTAAGCACCCAGCAATCTGAATATTTTTCTGACCTATCCCAGGCTTTTGCATTCATCACTTCTCTCTGCTCATGAAAGTTATTCTCAAGGGTAGGCCGCAGTGCAGTCAGTAGGACCCAGTGTGCACAGGGGTCTTTTCACAAGGAACAGCTAGAAGAATAGGGGCCCTGTTTTGCAAGAAGAGGTACATGGACAGAGTTCAATGTTTAATGAAAAATAAAGAGAATTACTGGCAACTTCTTTATAAACACATTTGACAAGCAATATGTGGGACCTTTCTTCCCCTTCCTTCATGCTTCCAGATGGATTGGAATATTATTGCAAAAAAAGCTTTTCACTCTGTCTTGGCACTATTATTTGCTTTTCTGTCCACAGTTGAGAGCTTTTTAGAAAAAGTAATCTTTTTAAAACCTTCAAAAGACTTTTTGGTTTCGTTCCAGATAATCAGAAGTTGGTGTTATCAAAACCCATTTTGCCATCTTGAGTTAACAAAAGGTGATGGAGTTGTACCAAAAATCAGGGGGTGAGGAGGGGATGTTGGAGAGGGGAAAGGATTGTGTTGTAAATCTTGGAAAAGGCAGCACATCTAACTATTCCTATCAGGCATTGGGGCAGATTTCTACCTACACCCAAGTGTATTTAGACAAATATCTTAAATAAATTAGTTACATTTAAAGTTTACCTGAGACTGGAAGTGTGAGCCAGTCTGATGGCACATCATGTAGGCACTAATAACACAGGAAATCCTTTCCAAGAAAAAAACATTTGGAAAGGTATTATTTCTACATAACTTGCTAAAATATTAATACCAAGGGAATGATGTTTTGTTAGTGATGGCCCTGCTCTCACACAGCTATAGATAGAGCCTGTGTGGCTGAGAAGTTGTATAATGCACTCTGTCAGGCTGATCTCTTCTAGTATATCTCTTTCAGTTGCTATCATTTAATCATCTTGTAAAATGTCTCTTTCTTTCTCTGCTCTTTTTAAAAACACACCTTAGCAGGAGGGTTATCTTGACTTGGGAGACTTGTAAACATGCTGTCAGCTAACTCAGATGACAAGTAAAATTGATTGGTTCTTAGCAGGTGGTAGGTTTCCCTATGTAAAAATAAGGATAGAAGTTTCTAAGCAAAACAAGGCTTGGTACAAAAAGAAGAATAAAGGAGCGGATCAGTGTTTAGTCTTAAGATAAACTGAAGAATTTTCAGGCTTCATAGATAATATACACAGTTGAAAATCATCTTTTCACCTCCCATTATTCCCCCTAATGGTCATGAAGAGCTGATCTATGTTATTATTGATAGGGGACATAATGGCATGAAAGAGATGCAGTGAGGAGGAAACTAACAGGTAAACCTACTCAGAAGGTCAGCTGCAGGGATATCTCAATGCGCCAAATAGGCAAAACCAAGTGTGACTATGTTAGTTTTATTGATTTTGTTTTAAGCAGTTGCAGAATAAAATGCCCACAGTAAGAAAATGACCGTCCAGAAAAAAATCTTTTACTTTTATTACTGAAAATATCTTTTAAAGCTCAAAATCCTGAATTGTTCATTCAGTGACCACATAAAACTGGTGCCAGGACCTCTTCTAATATGTATATGCAACCTGGGTTTATAACCCCAAGGATGACCTTGACTAGGGACAGACATTCAAAAAGCCTGAGCCTGAATTGATTCAATCTTTGCAGGTTAGTCTAACCTGGCTAGGCTGAACTGCTTTGTAACCAGACCTACATTCTCTCTGGAATGAGGAAATGCAGGCACATGCCTGCATTGGCTCAGGCTAAAAGCCAGGGGGGCGCTAAAGCAGCCCTTCCTTCCCTTCCACAGGGGTGAGCTGAGGAGGGAGGCATGGCCAGGCCCCAGGAAGGACCTCTGATTAGGGAGGTCTGCCTGCACCATCCCAGGCTTTTCCCCGCTGGCTGCTCAAGGGGCAGGAGTGTTGCCACATCCCAGCCCCCTGCTAGCACTCTCAGCCAAGGATGGGTGTGCAGTGCATGCATCTGTTGATGATCTGGAGCTTCTCAATCTCCCTCCCTGCTTATTTACACTGTCTACAGCAAACTGTGAGCAAGCCAGGAGGGAGATGATAACAGTGTTTATCACCCCATCAGCAAAACAATAGCCTATCTCCATTACTTCAAACTCTTCTTAAACAGCTTACCAGCTGACCTTTTGATTAGATCCAAAGAGCCCTAAGCCAGGGATGGGGAACATCTGGCCTGCGGTCCGGATCCCATCAGCCAGGGAGTCCATCTCCCAGCCACCTCTGCCCGCATGGCTTGTGCCGGTCTCCATGGAGACCCCAGCCTCAGCCAAGCTGGCAGTGCGTGTGGCAGAGCAGCACAGGGAGCTGCTCCAGAGCTGCTGGGAACATGGGACAGGGGCAGCTTGCTCCAGAACCAGGGCAGAGCTGTGATCTGTAGCCTGCATGCTCCAGGCAGGGGCATGCATGCTGGGAAACATGCAGGCTACAGATCACAGCTCCAGAGCAAGCTGCTCCCGTCCCACATTCCCAGCAGCTCTGGAACAGTCCCCTGTGCTGCTCTGCTGTGCGTGCTGCCAGCGCGGCTGAGGTCTACACGGAGACCAACACAAGCAATGAGGGCAGGGGCAGCTAGGAAACGGAGTCCCCAGCCAACTGGAGGCTCAGAGGTTCCCCATCCCTGCCCTAAGCAGTCACTGTTCTGTCTGCCTGTCTCAGTGAATTTGGAGACACTCACACACAGAGACACCTCTCAGCATTAGCTAGCATACCAGATGCCTAGGGTCCATGGGCCTAGGGTCCATGCCATGGGAGATAGGAGGGAGGGAGAGGGGATACCTGCTTGTCCAGTGAGCAGCAGGGCGGGGGGATGTAAGGGCACAGGGAAGCCATCAGACCCTGCTGTACCTGCAGTATCTACCAGAGATCCAGTCAGGGAGCAGAGGGGAGGAGCCAGCCCTGCTGTTGAGCAGAGAGCCCTGCTCAGCTAGGGAGCATGCTGGGATGCTGGGGGAATCTGGGTTATCTTAAACCAGGAAGGGGTCTGGGACAGACATTACATAAACCAGTTTGAGCCAAATCATAGATTTCATAGATTCATAGATTTCATAGACATTAGGGCTGGAAGGGACCTCGAAAGATCATCAAGTCCAGCCCCCTGCCCGAAGGGCAGGAAGTCAGCTGGGGTCATAGGATCCCAGCAAGATAAGCATCCAATTTACTCTTGAAGGTGTTCAATGTAGGTGCTTGAACCACCTCCGATGGCAGGCTGTTCCAGACCTTGGGGGCTCAGACAATAAAGAAATTCTTCCTTATATCCAGCCTGAAATGGTCTTGCAGTAGTTTATAACCATTCGACCTCGTCATCCCTTAGGGCGCTCTGGTGAACAAACGTTCCCCAGATACTGGTGGTCACCCCTGATAAACTTATAGGTGGCCATCAGATCAACCCTGAGCCTGCGCTTTTCCAAGCTAAAGAGCCCCATGGCTCTTAGCCTGTCGTCGTAAGGTCCGTTTTCCTGACTTCTGATCATGCGCGTGGCTCTTCTCTGGACTCTCTCAAGCTTCTCCATGTCCTTTTTGAATTGTGGAGCCCAAAACTGGACGCAGTACTCCAGCTGCGGCCTCACCAGGGCCAAGTAGAAGGGGAGAATGACATCCCGGGATTTGCTTGAGAAGCATAGAGTAGCACTACCGAGCCTATAGGGATGCTGCAGGTTTTTCCTCCCAAGGTGGAGAACCTTGCATTTTTCAGTGTTAAACACCATCAGGTTCTCATCCACCCATTTGCTGAGCCTGTCCAGGTCAGCCTGGATCACCCTCCTGTCTTCTGGTGTGGATGCTTTGCCCCAAAGTTTGGTGTCATCAGCAAACTTGGCCAGTCCGCTTCTGACTCCAATGTCCACATCATTAATGAAGATGTTGAACAATAAGGGTCCAAGGACAGAGCCTTGGGGGACCCCACTGGTCACAGGGCACCATGATGATTGACTTCTGTCAATTACCACCCGCTGGGTCCAAACACGAAGTCAATTTCCCAGCCAACAGATCGTGGTGGATCCAAGGCCACAATTGGCCAGTTTTGCCAAGAGGTGATCATGGGATACCAGATCAAAGGATTTTTGAAGTCAAGATATATGACATAAATCTCGTCTCCCTTGTCCAGGTGATAGGTCACGTGGTCGTAGAAGGAAATGAGATTGGTCAAGCAAGACCTACCTGCAAATCAGTTAAGTCTGATAGTACATTCAACCAGTTTTACCTCAAACCAGTTTTAGCTGTTCTCAAACTGGTTTATATGAACTGAACATCTGTTCTGTTACAGGTTTAAACCAGTTTCTGATCACTCAAACCAGTTTATGTGTAATGTTTTGTGTAATGTTTAATTTAATTTAAAATTAAAATGTTACATTCTCCAGTAGGTGGCACTAGCAATTTTTATATTCACTATAATATTGAGAATACTGTAAGAATAAGTCATATGGCATAATGCAGTGCTGTGCAGAGCTACCTGAACTAGCTTTGGAAGCAGTATAGCTGTACTGGAAGCTGTACTGGAAGCGATATAGTTACATTAACCTGGTACTCCACATAGGCCAATAGCCCAGCAGAGAATCAGAGTCTAATAGTTCATGTGCAGTGCTGCACTGACACAACTATCCTGTTGGCAATACTCAGATTAGCTTTGATGTCATAGGCTCATAGGAAAGTAGAGCTGGCAGGGATCTCACAAGATTCTCTAGTCCAGTCCCCTGCTTGAGGCAGGATCATCCTTGACCAAACCAGCCCAGCCAAGGGTCTGTCCAACATGCTCTTGAAAATGTCCAGGGATGGAGATTCCACAAATTCTCTAGATAGCCTGTCCCAATGCTTGACCACCCTCCTAGTCAGAAAATTCCTCCTACTCACCAACCTAAATTTCTTTTGTTGAAGCTTGAGGCTGTTCCTTCTAGTCCTGTCCACTATGGCCACAAAGAAGTCCATATATCTCTATATGGCATTATATATTTTTATATGGCACTCCAATGTGGTATGTAGGCATACCCCTTGAGACTAGAGACTCTGTAGCAGGTTTTCCTTGAAAAAGGTAACTTTAATCCATGAAAAAATCCCAGTTTGAAGGGATTATCTGAGTATTCATGGCTGTTTCTATGGCGCCTATCAGACTATAATATCAGCTTGTTTATTCAGTTCAATACCACTATATTTTCTCCTCTTCCCTTCTCTCCCTGCCCCCCACCTCAATATTCTTATTTTAGAAAACCAAGGGGAAAACTAGATGGGGAAAGCCAAGGTACAGAGGTCAAATGAGCTGCCTAATGTTAGGCAGGAAATCTGTCACAAAACAAGGAATAGAACCCAGACCTCATGACACCCTGTCCTATGCTTTATCCCCAAGACCATGCTTCCTCCCCATGAGATTACTAATTGTCCAGTTCAGCAGATGCTGCATTTGGCTTACATCCTTTTACAGCATGTACAAGGCACAGAAAGAAGATTTGGGATTATTGTTTTCTGTAGCCTCATGTGGTCTTCATGGCTGGCAGTCAGGCACTCTTATTTTGTTATGGAGTCTGGTCCTTGGACTATCACGAGTAATTTGCATGAGATAGTTTTATTACTTGCAATTAAGCTGTAATGACCAACAGGTGGACATCTGCTGGCACTTCCTGATTGACTGGAAGAGCTGATGAAGTAAAATAATGTATTTACTTCATCAGCAGTAAGAGAAGCAAATATAAATGTGAACATTTATCTACAAACCTTGGATTTCATTTTAAAGTCTATCAGTTAGAAGTTTAACTGTTTCCTTAAAAATAATGCTGCAATAGTACATAACCTAATTGTGCTTAGAATTGATTTGCTAAAATGAATCCAGTTCATCCATTGGCTATGTTTAGAGGTGACTTAAAAACCTTGGGGGAAGAGGAAGAATGGAATAAAGTGAGATATTACACATAATTTAGACTCTCCAGTAATTTTTATGGGAAACTTATAGAATCAAAAGTAAGGGTGTTCATGACATCAGTTGTACCCACTCATAGAATCAATTATGGCATGAAGAGCCAAAAAGTTCACCATAGCTGCACACTGAATGCTTGGGAGAGTGCTAACTTCAGCAATAATCAGTGGCTCTGAAAGGGATTGAGGGGTCACAATGAAGAAGCAACTCATTATGAGTTCTCAGTGTGTTGCTATGGCAAAAAGGGCTAATGCAACCATTAGATTTATGAACAGACATAAGGAAGAGTAGGGAGGTGGTTTTACAAATGAGTAGGACACTGATGAGCTTAATCTGGTGTCTAGATTTTTAAAAAGAATCAAAGTTGGTGAGGATACAGGAAAATTGATTTAAGGATAGGGGGAAAGTTAAAGAGCTAAATATGGTTAGCTTGAGAAAGAAGTTTGGGAAGAAACTTGAGTACAGTATATGGGTACCTTCCCAAGGAGAAAATACCAGATACTAAAGGTTTCTATGATCTAGTGAACTAAGGCATAACATATACCAATGCGTTAAAGACCTCTGTAGACAAATCAAAATTGAAAATAATTCTCAAATTTTAACAGCAAAGCTGATTAATGATTGAATCAACCAGTAATCAAGGAAAATGATGGATTCTCCATATTTTGATGTCTTTAGATCAAGAATTAATTACTTTCTAGAAGTATTTAGTAGAGGCATATCAAGTTACTGGTCTCAATGCAGGAGTAAAAGGATGACATTTAATAGCTTGTGATATTCAGGAAATCAGACAAGATGATCTAGTAATCACTTCTGGCCTTACATTGTATGAATACATTATTAGTTCAGAACAATACTGGGAAAGGAAAACAACACAGATTAAAAGGCAGAGCTCAGGAAGTTATCCTAAAAATTGGCTTCAATTCATAGTTTTCTCCCAGACAAAATTCGGAAGTACTAAAACCCTGTTCTCCTGAAAATATCTCTGTAGATTAGTTGAGTTTGTTATATGAAAAACCTTTTTGAAAGTACATATTGGATGGCATACTTCTGTCACATGCAGAGGCATAGTTTGGAAAAAAATGCCCCTGGGCTAGTCCTCTATTACCCTTCCCCTGATTCCTCCCATCGTGTTTTCTGGCTTACACAGGAATAGCAGCAAGCAGAGCGCCAGGCAGTGTCATGGAATGCAAGGCATTCTGGGAACCATAGAATGAGTCTGCTGCCAGGGGAAAATTTTCACGCTCTCTTCCCCCCCCCCTTTTTTTTTTTTTTTTGCCACTGAAGCCCTTGTCCAGAGTGCAGGAAAAAAAAACCTGATGATTTTGGTGCTAAAAATGGGGTCAAGTCTCTCGCCAACAGCAGTAAACTCCACTGTGGCTTTACAAAACTACATTTCCCAGAATGCCTTGCACTCTATTATACACATTGTCTGTGCTGACTGCTTCCTCCAGCCAGAAAGTGCTTCCAGAGCAGGGACAGGAGAGTGAGATACCCCCTCCCCATCTTTCTGCCACCCTTCCTCTTAAGCCTGAGGCATGTGCCTTGCTTACCCACCCCATGTTATGGTGCTAGTCACAGGAAAACACCAGAATGTTATAGGTGCTAAATTGCTGCAATAATATCTATGTTGAGCTGAAATAAATGTTTTCCTTCTTTACATTGAATCAAATATTCCCATGGAATATGCAGTTTGTTTACAGTGATGGATTACTGATAAAGCAAAACCTGCATGTAATAAGAAAGCAGGACTCCAGTCAAAACCCTTCTCTGGGTTTCTATTTGTGGCTGTCTAATGAGCAGTTTTGAGGGAGGACTCTGGTTGAGGAGTGTTCCAGTGGGTACAATTATCTTGGATCCAGCTGCGTGAACTGGAACATATTAGCATAACATATCCATCCAAAGCACACATTTAGACAGGGGCTTCCTATTTTTTAAATACGTTAAGTACATATTAACTGAGACAGCCATTTAACAAACACTGAAAGTGTCTGTTTAACTTTAAGCACATGGGTGAAGTTAGTGGGCCAGTTTCCAGATCCAGTAGAAACAGGTAGATCTCTACTGATTTCAGTATAGCCAAAACTGTTCATAATAGCCAAGGATCTAGTGCAATAGGACTAGTCACCCTTAAAGTTCATGTAGGGTTATGTTTTGTGGTGTTTCAAGCAACAGATTCTATGAGCTGACAAGCAGAGGTCTAGGATATAATTTTCAAAAGCATTTAACTGACCAAAGCTCCTAGTCCCCTTTCTAAGAGTGATATAGGTACTTTTGAAGATATATATTTTCTTCAAAATCCCTAAGAGGAAGTGAACATCCAATTTTATCTCAAGGTATGTTGTAGTAGATCCATCACCATTGTATTAGAATGCCTCATAATCATTAATGAATCTGGCCTCACTACACCCTTGTTAGAAACAGAGCTATTATCCTTATTTTCTGCTGGGAAACGTAGGTATAGGGTAGACTGAGTCATTTGGTGCAAGCCTGGACAGGAAGGCTGTGACTGAACCAGGAATGGAATCTGGGTCTCAAATCTTAGTTTTCTCCTTTCTATCAAACCAGTGTTCCCTACTGTCACTGTTGTTTACCTCAGTACTCTTCGCCCTTCCTCAACATAGGATGACCCTGTGTGACTGTTGAAATATCTATGGAAAACCTTGATAACCATTTAATAGGCTTCTCTATCAGAGATTGACCTGCATCTTGCATACTTCTCTTAGTGAGGAAGATATCAAGAACCTTGCTTTTCAGAAGCGGGGTTCTGTCAAACACACTTTCGCTTACCTTATACCAGCAATTCTCAACCAGGGTGATGCTACAGGGTGCTACACGCTATTAGCACTGTAGGTTGTGCAAACATGATCACAAGATACCCCCCAGATATCTCAAACAGGAGTTCACTGTGTTAAAAACATTCTGTCCTGTTGTGGTCTTTCTGGTTAGGGACAGACATTCAAAGAGCCCAAGCCTCAGTTGATTCAATCTTTGCAGGTTAGTCTAACCTGCACAGAGTGAACTTGTTTGCAAACGGATAGACATTTGGCACATGCCTGCAGTGGCTGAGGCCAGAAGCCTTGGGGCGCTAGAGCAGCCTTCCCACCCCCTCCCTCCACAGGGAAACTGAGCTGAGAGGGGCATGGCCAGGCCCCTGCAGGCCTGAGTTAGACTGAGGAGGGGTTTAAACCCCAACCTCAGCCTGCAGGGAGCATCTGCTGGGGGGCGGGGGGAGGGAGAGGAGGAGGAGGAGGAGGAGAAGGGGAAAGCTCTGCCTGCCCCAGCAGTTCCCTGATAGCTGGGAGCAATCCCTGCACAAAGGGCTGCCCAGCCCTGGAGGGAAACTCTTCCCCTTCCTCCCTCTCCCACACTGCTGTGGAGCAAGGGGCTCTGTTTGGTATTTGAGGGGCTCTTCCCCCTCCTCATTCTCCCCCCTGTGGTGGGGTGGGGAGGGGAGCACTGCAAGGCTGCTTGGCCCTGGAGGGGGAAACTTCCCTCTGCTCCCCTCCCAACCACCATGGGATGGGGAGGCAGGGGCTCCATGCAATGCCCCCAGATGGGGACTCTTCCCCAACCCCTCATGGGGTGGGGAGGGGGTAGTCTTCCCCCTCCTCCCCCACTCCACTGCTGAGGGGGCAGGGCTCTGTGCAGGCTGAAGGGTACTCTTCCCCCTCCTCCACTTCCTCCTCCTCTCCCTACCCCCACTGCCTAGGGGCAGGGAGGGTGGGGGGCTCTGTGAAGGCTGCCCAGCCCTGGCCCCAGCCCCAAATGGGGGACACTTCTCCCCTGCGGGGCAGAAGGGGCTTTGTTCAGTGCTGGAGGGAACTGTTTGGGCAGACTTGTATACAGTCCCCCGCTCCTGCCAAGGGGGGGAAGGGGGAGAAGGAGTCCCCCTGCAGCGCTCCACAGAGCCCCCCCTCCCTGCCCTGGGGGAAGGAGAAAGGGGGAAGAGCCCCCCAGCACAGAACAGAGCCCTCCTTCCTGCTCCATGGGACAACCGTCCCAGCATGGTCTCATTAAGGTGAAGGGGGCAGGGAGAAGAGTTAATTCCTCTCTCTGTTCCTTCTGGTCCCTTCTGCCCAGGCAGACCCCAGCTGTGGTGGGGGAGGAGGGAAAAGAAGGAAGAATTAATCATCTCTCTGCCCACTTTGTCTTAACGGGGCCATGCTGCCCGGTGTCTCGCCATGTCCTGTCCCTGAGAGCAGAGGGGAAGGTCCAGCCCAGCTCTGGTGCAGAGCATAGCCCCATCCAGAGAGCATGCTGAGATGCTGGGGGAGTCTGGTTTATCTTAAATCAGCAACGGATCTGGGACAGACATTGCATAAACAGGTTTGAGCCAAATCAGTTGAATCTGATATTACATTCAACCAGGTTTATCTCAAACCATTTTCAAACTGATTTTTGTGCACTGAATGTCTGTTGTGTTACAGGTTTAAACCAGTTTCTGATCACTTAAACCGGTTTATATGTAATGTCTGTCCCTAGCCTCTGAGTTCTTTGCAACAGAAAAATTGCTCTATTATTTTTTGAGTGAAAAGTAAGAGCTGCCATTTTTCAAGGGGTGCCTTGAGCCAAACAAGGGGTGCCTTGAGCCTGAAAAGATTGAGAACCACTGCCCTGTACAATGCTAAGCATCATCTTTGTTCCAGCTATAATAAGCCTGAATTATTTTGTCTTTGTAGTAGCACAATTCTAGCTCACTAAGAATGTTAGCGACATAAAACATAGCTATAACTGAATGGAGAGTTTCTTTTTGTAAGTAGATCAGATGAAGTCTTCATGTAGCCTTTGGCCTACACACTGCAAATGATAGATTATGGTGAATGGGTTGAAAGGGATGGTGCTTCATTGCCAATTGCATAAGGAAATATGTTCCTAGCTACTTTTTTTTTAATGTGGGTCAGATTGTTAATTAACAGAGAGCAGATACAGGAGACAGCTGTGGCTTTGGTCCACTATTTAAAAAGCTTTCCACTTTCCTTTAGTGTCACTTGTATCTTCTTATCATCTGGATTAACTTGTGCCACAGGTTCTTTATCCCAAAGCTGCTTTGCTTTATTGGGGAGCAGCTGTGTAATAGCACTGTCTCTTCCTGATGAACTCAGTAAGCAGCCCTCTCCCCAAAATAATTTCCCACCCCTGCTCTATGGTAGCCATAGAAAACTTGGCAGACTCTTTTGTCCTTCTAGGCCAGGTACAGACATTACCCTTTTACTGGTATAAGTGATGAGAAACTACTCTATACCCGTGACAGAGCAGAAGTTCAGCACGCAAAACCAGTCTATACTCGTAACAGAATGGACATTTGGCACACACAGACTGGTTTAAACATAACAGAACCCAGTCTTAGATTTCCCCCACCCCTTTTCCCCCCTTCTAAGGGTAAACAGGCTTTTTAGCCCAATATTACTGGCTCTTTACCCCAGCCTGCTCTGGGGTTGGAAGAGGGGAGCAGAACAGAGGAGCCTGCAGGAAAGTATCTGGCAGCCACCACCAGGGAGAGGGGGAGTTCTACTCTTGGATATTGAAAGCAATTCCTTTAACTTCTCCATATGTGTGGACCATAAGCCAAACTCTGCCTCAGATAGATTTGCATAACTCCCAGTGATGTCAGCAGGGTGGTATGTATATAAAACTGAGAACACTGCTTGGATCTGGTCTGTGTCTTTCCTATTATCAGCATTACATGCTACAGGTTCTTCAGCACGTCCTGTATTATTCTTTGAGCATTGCACTATGATGTAAGCATCCCTTTTGTTTAGTTCTAATTTCAGATGCCTGATTCACACATGCACGAAAGAGAATTTGGCATTTGAGTCAAGAGTGACTGAATACTAACAAAATGAAGCTGTAGAGCTGCAGTGTCGGTTCTGTGTGCTGTATCTTTATTCCAGTTTCTCAATTTAATTTAGAATTATCTGGAGCTAATATGCTCAACTTCTGTACCAGCTGCTTTTTTTGGAAATAGCTATGAAGAAAAACTAAAAGGAAATAGATCTTTACTGGTTTCAAACACCACATTCAGAGCATGCCATGTTCCAGTTGGATCTAATCCAGACAGCATCCTTTTTAGGAGTTGTGGTGTAAGTAGAACCCAAGCTTCTGTCTATATATAGAATTCCAAATATATAGCGACTGACTTAGTGTCCACTAATTGATTACATATAGTCAACAACTAAACAAACCATGTAAGAGAACTGCATTCAATGAAGAAAGCTACCAGAGGAAAATAGAAGTTTTAAAGTGATAGATGCTCTTCACACTCTATTGACTAAAAAATATAATTAAAAAAAAGACAGCATTTTTACTACAAAAAAAAAATCTATATACAAAATAGCTGAGATGTATTCTAGTAACTGCATGCTCTAAGGCTACTCTCCCTGAGGGTTTTTGCTTTGCAATCAGCTTTATGGGTCTATAGCACAGTCTGCATTATTGTTAATCTGCTTTCACAGCACAAAGTACTGGTTCCAGAAGAGGCATTATATTGCATGCTGTGAATGCATGAATATTTATAAACCACCGTGTGCGTGTGTGTAAAATATATATAGTGATATGTATATATATTTAGTAAGCTGATTATCTATATCTAGGTATAGATATAGATATAGATATCTATTAGGGGTGTGCAAAATGAGCTGTATTCGATTTGGATTCGGATTCGGCCTGAATTGGGGACAGTGATTCAATTCATTGATTCAGTTCACTGTCCCGATTCAATTCAATTGAATCCGAATCTGAAGATTTGATGCTGATTCAGAGAATCAGCAATTTGGCCATAGACACGGCTTTAAATGTTTTTTCTACACACCTCAAGGTACCAGACATGGCTCATGACCACTGAGATGGTGGGGTGGATGGACCATCCCACAGGAGTGCCGGGGCGGGGGGGCATGCTCCCCGGCGGACCCGGAAGTGGACTGGAAGTGCTTCTGGTCCATTTCCAGGTCTGCTGCTGAGCATGCTAGGGACCCCCCACTGCACTCCCGTGGGACACTCCATACACCCCAGCATCATAGTATTCACGAGCCACCTGGTACCTTGAGGTATGTAGAAAAAACATTTGAAGCTGCGTCTACATCCGAATCGCGAAATCTTTCCAAATCAATTTGGAGGGTTCTGATTCGGAGGGTTCCGATATGATTCAAAGAGATTAAAGGGTCTCCTGATTCAATTCAGATTGGAGATTCAGGCATCAAATCGGGCCTAACTGAATCAGGGACCGAAGCTTCACACAGCCCTAATATCTATCTATCTATCTATCTGTCTATCTATTAGCTTACTAAATATTTAACTCTCCTCTTGAATATTGCTGCCTGCAAAACTAGAATTTCTTCCACTGTATATATATTCACTTTAAGCAGGATCCACTCTCTCTGTCTATATATATAGACAGATAAATCTGAGAGAGAGAAAGAGAGAGAGAGAGAGAGACTGGATATATATAAAAAAATCGAAATTCACTTTAAGCAGGATCCACTCTATCTATCTATCTGAGTGGATCCTGCTTAAAATAAATTTCATTTTTTTTCATATAAAGGAGAATGAAACCATCTGAAAGTTGCCACATGCATATCATAGCTCTGCTCATTGTGAAGCCTTTTTGAGGGTGGGGGAAATGACACAACTCTAAGGCCCTGTCTAGTGTTAGTACTGGAAGATATATTGGCAGCCAGCAGTGTGGACACACTTTCTTGATGAAATCTTGCTGAGGACAAGCATAATCACATGGTGTTTAAAATGGTGAGAAGATCCTACCTATCTATACCAAGATTACTGAAGCTGCTGTTAGCAGGATTTTTTTTTAAACGCCCCCCTTGTGTGGACAGATCCACCTGTTTCTTCTGAACATGCTATTCCTAATAGCTTGCACCAAAAACTCTGGCTATCAGAGCTTGTTGTCAAATAATCACTGCACTTACTAGGGGAAGAAATTCTAGTTTTGCAGGCAGCAATACTCAAGAGAGAAGTTTAATATTTAGTAAGGTGACACCAACCACCGCAGTTCACGCATCTTGTGGCAAACAGGAACACAACTAGTTTTCATCAAGAGCCATCTGGTATCCTCTTCTTTCAAAATGGGTTTAAAATAAACTTCAGAGGACAGATTTTTTATGAAGTCACACCTTTCAAGATTGTCAGTAGTGCTAAATGTCTGCAGCTCTGTTTGGCTCTAATTGGGCATAGTAACCATTCAGTCCGATTAAGCCATAAAACAATTTTCAAACAAATCAAAATATCTTGTGATCCAGAAAACTTGCTTTTCAACCAGCTCTACTTCTGAGTTCTAGTTCTGAGGCTGATGCACACATGTCAACTGTGCTGTAGGCAATATGAAATATGCTACCATATACATAGGAGAAAGGTGGATTTTTCATCTGAGAAGGATCACCAGAACGCTTTCATCCTGAAAAATCCCCCACCATTGTTATTTTTAAAATCCTGCTCTAGACAATGTCTAAGTATTGAATTTTTTTATTGTAAAATCCCTCTAATGGCTAGCATGCTAGCTTACTTCCAGGCTCTGTGAGTGCAAACTCATGAATATGCAAATAGAGAAAGATGCTGATCTAATTCAGCTCAGCTTAAAGCTGTTGCACTGCAGGGCAGAGTAGCTTCATACTAATGCCGGCATTAATCGTTTCAGAGCTAACAATAACAATATTTATAGACCACTGCATGAAATATTTAAAACCTTCTTTACAGTTCCTCATAAACTGAGCCCCCTGCATAAAGAGATCAATGTAACAAACTTCAAAGCTGCCTTCTCATTTATACTGAGGTCTGAGCTAAACAACATAGTTATGTGTGTGGTAGGTTTTTTGTTGTTTTTTTTAAACTTTTTTAGTCAAACAGTATAAATCCCTATGTGGACAGTCTTACTGCAATTTAAACCTCTTATAGAAGTTTAGCTTGCATCATGACTTTCTTTTTACAGGCACAAGCTAAAGAATTGTATAGTCTATGTTAACCAGAACATAAGTATTTGCACAAGTGTTTGTACTGGTTTAACTAAATTGGGTTTGTATGGGGTTTTTTTTAATAGTTTTAGTTAAAGTAAAGGAGCCTCTGTGTAGATAAGGCCTAATGCCCTTTTACATCATTCTGGCAGTGTCAAAAGGCCTGCACTGTAAATTAGTGTGATGCCCTTCAGTCCCTATTGAGTTTCATTAACATGAAACCAATTCAAAGACAGCCCAAATGCTTAAGAATACTGTTTTTCACTCCAACATGTTGCATTCCTATTTCAGCGGAGCTGCTTGCTTGCCCTTCAGGGCTTTACATTTTCAGGAGTCTGCTCTGAACAGGAGAAGCAGCATTCCCTTTCTCAAGAACTCAATAAAATCCTCCGTGGAGGGGGGCAAGAATCAATGCCTCTTGGAGGAAACAAAACAAAGACATGACCCTGGACTGAATTTTTTGCAGTGACATCTGAAGCATTTTGAGAGACATCTGGCATCGAGCCTGCACTGAAGACATCTTGACAAGTCAGATGGCAAAGGAAAGCTAAAACTCCCATAAGATATATTTTCCACACATAAGCCAGTCATTAGGTCCTTTGAGTAGAAGCTTCAAAGTGATGAGGAGCCTGTTTGAAACACATTCTTTGAGATACTTTCAGAACTGAGAAAATTAACATCCCATGTCTCTTTTTTGCTGTCATCAGCTCCTATAAAACACCATCTCCCCATCCCCCATCAAGGCGCTAGGGGCAGTCAGGGTAAAGAGAGAGAATTAAGCATCCTTTTCAACAAAAGGGAGAGCACCAGTGCCAGCATGAAGCACAGTTGATGGACTGCTTAAAGATTAAATTCGTTGAAGCCATTAGGAAAAAGCAGAAGGACATTCCTGTGTCCTCAGGCGGAGGACTGAAAGCTCAACCATTTTAATTAGCTCCTTCAAAAGTGATCATTGAGATCACTAATTTTACAAAGTAGCCCAATCAAAATGCTATACTTATATTGTATGCTCTTGTTCCTGCAGTCCATAGAACCTACTGTGATTAGTGAGATTCAGAGTTTGTTGCTAACATAACTTCAGGGCTGTTTTTAAAGATACTTGTTATATATCCCAAATATATAAAAGGGACAGGTAGAAAGCAGGGCAGGCTGGCACCTTAGAGAAGCACAAGCTTTCATAGACAACAGCCTACTTTATCAGAAAGGAAAAATCATGGCTAACTTCTGTAGCACTGTGAAAGATGACACACGAAGTGCAAGGGTTTTTTTTCTGTGCACTTACCTGGCAGAGGTACCTCAAAGCTTGACCTCATTTGATCACAAAGGCTCCAGGAAACCAAAAAGTAAAGCCCCACTTTTGAGAGAAGGGAAGGAAATTGGATTATGTCTCTGCACCCTTCCACATTGACCACGATTGTTAGCCACATTAGGAAATGGACACCTGTAAACAGAACAATGAATGCCAAAGTGCCCCAGGACACTTTTTTCTTCTTTTAAGGCACAATACCTCTACCTGGGCTGGTCTGATTAGGCACTCTTCTAACACAGCACTGTTCTCTAAGTAACCCTTGCCTAATGGTGAAGGTGCACAATTGGGTTCCAGTCCTTCCTTTGCCAGAAACATCATGTATGTCCTTTGACAAGCAAAGACTGCTCATTGCCTCAGTTTTCCCACCTGTAAAACAGAGGAGCCCTTTCTCTCGGTGCTCATCTCATAGTGGTGTTGTAGGAGTACATTCATGAATGTTATTCAGTTGTCTTGAAATCTGTGTGTCTTGGTTCTGTAGCTATACAGAATAACTCCATTACAAAACGTTTTTAAAATGTTGGACTTGAATGTATCTTTCTGGTAAGCTAGTAAATATTGTTGTTGATTAACAGGCAGGTCCCTTGGTGGGATTTTGACCTTTTTTGTTTTGTTTCCCTTGCCCTCCATGTCTTTTTATGGAGTCAGGCACTTCAAGTCTAATTCCTGGGAGATTAATAGAACATTTAATTGCTTACAGTGACCTGCCTTTTGACTCATGCACCAATCACCACAAATTCACTGCTCTTCATCATTAAGA
The DNA here is from genome assembly GCF_000455745.1 of Alligator sinensis. Lineage (NCBI taxonomy): Eukaryota > Metazoa > Chordata > Crocodylia > Alligatoridae > Alligator > Alligator sinensis. The sequence goes on from NW_005841936.1 coordinate 1,684,404, forward strand.
TAATCCAACATGCTTCTTTGCATTACAGAAGAAAGAAATTAAGGAACAATTATTATATAGTAACTGATAAACTGCTCAGGACAGGAGTATGCCTTAAATCCATCTATATAGCTTCAAATGCATTTGCACATGCTACTTAAAATAAAAGGTGACATTTGCTATACAAGCTGCAATAAGCCCCTGATTGTCATACAAATAAGATCATCTTATGTCAAAGTGACAGAAACAAGACTTTCTCAAAGTAACAGAAGAAACTACATACCTCCTAGAAACAAGCATTGTAAAGTGGAGTCCATAATTTGTTAGCACTCTCAAGTGCCAACAGTGAACAAGATCCCTGATGTTGCAGATGACAGTTTTCAGGGTAAGATAAACTCTGGAGCAGTTTGAGCTGGAGTAAACTACTCCTAGGTGCAGCATCAACAGTTGTGCCCAGAACAGCAGCAATTTGAGCCAAGATGGAGCAGTTTATGCCAGGACCGCTCATACCCTGCTCTGCCCCAGGCTCTGGGTGACAGTGGCGGTGGCAGAGGGGCTGGCTGGGGCACAAGGGTGCTGAAACTGCAGAGCTGTGTGGCTAGGTGGCAGGCAGGAGTCACGATGTATGCCCACTGTCAGTATCTACATGTGTATTTAATTGTAGTTAATTACTCAGCCATAAGATAGTACTGTCCCTTACAGCACTATCTTAGCAGAGTGTTAATTAGTTCACTGCGACCTAATAGTGTCTCACATGTAGACAGTGACACTTTACTCTGCAGCTTGCAGTAAAGCACACATGTAAATGTGGCCTCTATTATCAGCTCAAGATTATCATAAATGATTCCTGTCACAGGAATAAAAACAATCAGTGACAACAGACAGTAATGCTTATCCAGATTTGTATGGTCTAGAAACTGGATTTCATGATTTTTTTTTTCCTAGCCTAGTTTCAAATTAACAGTAACTACAGCAGGAGAAAATATTTTCGTGATAATTGAACTTCTGTTTTGAATCTGTACCAAAACAAGTCAGAAGGAAAATAAATAAATATAAACAGAACCAAAACCTCTAAATCTTAAAGTTTTGGGTTTTATTCAAACTAAACCTCAAGTTTAGGGTTAGGAGTTTTATCCAAACTACTGCAGTGTGCTTATGTATTGATTTAGTTATACTTTAGAAAACTGTGGCAGCCACAGAGGCTATTCTGAACAGTGCTTTCACTTTGAATTATATTACATGGCACATTCATCAATCTGTTTTCTGATCAAGTAGTGCAGGGGAGGGCCAACCTGTACCACAAGAGCATAGGCACTAGGCAGCTTGTGTATGGCACATGGCAGGGAAAGGACAGGCAGCACAGTGGGAGGTAGGACAGGAATAAAAAAGCAGAGTGGCCAGAGAAGGATATCAGAGTGGCATTCACGGAGAGTATGGGGCTAATCTGTGGCCCACCAAAAAGCTTGACTCTCACGGAAGTATCAGACTCATAGCAGTGTTTTTTTATTTCTGAAGTAGACAGTCTCAATATTCCTTGGCATTGGGTTTGCATTGTTCCAAACCTGAGGTCTTTACATCCTCTAAGAATTCAGTGCCCTGATGCTGGTGAAAGGTTACTGTGCTATGGGCCAAATTCAGTCCTGGCCTAGATGGGTGCAACTCCCTTGGTTAAAATAAATGGAAACAGAATAGGGTAGAATTTGTCCCTGTACGGTGTTTCAGCTGAGCAAAGTGAGAAGCTTGCTGTAGTGCTCGCCATTTGGGCAAAGGATATAGCAGAAGGAAATGTTTTAGAACAAATTCTGTTTGGAAAGAAAAGGAAAGGAAAGGAAAGAAATTGCTAGTTTTGAATAAAGGGACATCTCTGCTTACGCAGGATAAAACTGTGGAACTGGAAAAGTCATCAACAATTGCAAGAAATCCACTGATGCTCCTATCCCCTCTCTCAAGCACTCTTTCATTATGCCACTGCCCTAGAAATTAGTCTGGGTATATGTAGATGAAATGGGGGCCCTAAATTGAAGTGGGTTTTTTTTAAAAACATCCGCTTTAGTTTAGGGCCCTTTAAACCCCCGTGTCATGCACACACCCAAACTTACCCACCTCTCTAGTGGCAGGAAGGGAAAGGTGAGCTGCCGGTGTGTGGATCAGTCCCTGGGCTGCAGCAGGGTGCTTTCCTCCATGGCAGTGGTGGCCCCCCGCCTAGGTGGCACCTGCCCACAGGCACCTGGCTCAGGTGGTCCCAGGGCACACCGTAGCCATGGAGGGAAGCACCAGGCCCCTGAGGAGCTCAGGCAAGCAGGCAGGCTCCAGGTGGGGAAGAAAAGATCAGGCTCACCGCTTGGGCGGAGTCTTTCTTCCCAGACTGCTGCCAGGCTGCCTGCATGGGCTTCCTTCAGAGCCCCTGAGCTGCACGGAGCCCAGTGCTTTGCTCCATGGCTGTAGGGCAGCAAACTAAAACTCCTTGGCGTAGTTTTAGTTTGCTGCGCCCCAAGTCATTTAGGGTGCGTTACGCTGCCGAATTTGCTACAGCGGCTGGAGTTACTAGGCAATACACTGCTGACGCGTGCAAATACGAACACCATTAAAGCGGTGCAAAAGCATTTAACCTGCTTTAAAGTGGTGTGTACACATGCCCCTTGTTTCATCTACACACGGCCTCTATGACCAAAGATTGGTCCGGACTAGGGGGTCCAAATCCAGTTCTACTATTTTTGGCCAGCATGCCTTTCTATATAGTCAATGGAAGGAAACAATGTACACTCTATACATTCAGGTCCAGCTAATTGGAATTGTTTTGGGGTTAACAAAATAGCTTACTATATTTTTGTCATAGTTTCTACAAGTATTTCAATACCTTTCAATACACAATACAATCCTTTAAAAATGGTGGCTATTTTAGAAGCAGTGGGTTTGGTGCTCAGCACTGCCATTGCCTAATTGATATAGTGCTTTTCCCCAGGACTGCACCAAATTGAAATTCATGTACATTAGGCAAGCCACTTTCAGATGATGGTGGTCAGCTTAACATAACTTTTAGTATGTCCGTATGGTATGCTTACTTTCATTGTCTTATTACACTAGCAGCAGTGCTAACAGTCCCTTGATACAAGGATGACAGTCTTCCAGTAAACAGGAAAGTCGCTGGTGAATCTGTAGATGACTGAAGCCAATCTGACACCTGCATATTCAACTGCAGACATGGCAAATAGTTCTGGGAGGAAGGAGTAGATGCTGGTAATGTCAGGTC
>NW_005841936.1:1687653-1696680 GCF_000455745.1 Alligator sinensis
CCTTTCTCTCTTTTATCAATCTGCCTCCATAGTGAGGTGAGCTTGTTCAAAATGATCAATGTCTTGTCATACGTAATGGTGCCAGGGGGTGTTATTGAGTGCTTGAGCCTCCCAGGTATTGATGTTACTATTTCATTTCTTTAAATTGTCCTTCCAGGTGTCCTTAAAGCTCTTCTTTTTCCAATCTCTAAAGCAGTGATCATAGATGAGTTGGGAGTACAGGGCCTGTTTTGAGAGCCACCTGTCAGGCATCCTTATGACATGTCCTGTCCAATGGAGCTGGTGCCATATAAACATGGTTTCGATGCTGGTGGTGTTTATTTGAGCCAGAACACTAGCCTTCATTCTTCTGCCCTTCCAGTTGATATGGAGGATTTTCCAAAGACATTGCTGAGGGTAATGTTCTAAAGCTTTCAGGTATATCTCTATATATCACAAAGAGCACAAATTAATGACCAGCACCCAGCAGGTATGTCAGTGATATATGGTTTCCTGAACTTCATTCCTTCGTGTAGAGGAATGAGAGATATGGCTCCACTGTTATCCCACTGGAAGTAAGGACAGGCTTGTGATTTATTCTCCACAAGGTGGTTTAGTAGAGCTTTGTACCTTCTTGTCCCAGTACCTGGGTAGGAGCAAGCTTAGCTTGATCCTAACACTTATAAAATAATTCATAGACTACATAAAGAAAATAAGTTAAAACAGAGCTATGCAAAAGCAAGCTGCCAAATTCTAGCTTTATGCAAAGTAAAATGATCCGTGATCAGCTGCCCATAAATCTATTTTTATGGCCTTGTCTTGTGGCACTCTTCACCAAAGTAGCTGAGTGCTTCAAAAACACTAATGAATTTATCCTCACAACAAACATCTGAGCGGCATTTTTTATAGATGAGGAAACTGTTCAATGAAAGGTTAAGTGATTTGCCTAAGGTACCACAAGTCTGTGGCAGAGTTGACAATAGAATCTGGATCTCCTTGGCATTAAGAAGATTATTTTTCCCCTCAAGGAAGTCAGTTGAGGAAGTGACTTGATCCAATTATGAAATACAGATAATTTTTAGAGGGCTATTGCAAGGGTGGTGTTCCCTTCAACAGTTTTTTTAAACAGTCCACTGTTTCTTTCTCTGCTTCTGCTTAGTCTTTATAAATTTGAATCTAGTGACTCACTGATGCAACATCTTCATATCCCAGCTTAGAAAACAGAAGATTTTGGGTTCCCAAGCATAGATATTTCATCATGATGATGTATTGTTTATCATTGAAATAGCTACTACTTAGAGCTATTTATGAAATGGGGTCGTGAATTGGCATAGGTAGGCATACTGGGTCCCTGAACTGTAAAGATTCTAATATGGTTTTACAAACTCTTTCTCAATAAAGAACCAAACTCTAGTCAACCACATTCCTTATCAGAAAAGCATTACTTTATTGTTAGTAACTCTGTGGGAAGGCAAATCATTCAAAAGGAGAATAAGAAAAGCATTTCTGCAGCTATGGCCTATAAAATATGACCCGTCAAGACAATGGGAAATTTCCTCTCTTTCATATGTTAGAGTAATTATCAGACTGAGTCCTTTAGTAAGGATTGCTATCTGTAGCATCAGTACACTTGCATAAATAATCAGTGTATTAGCATGAGGTTTTAATATACTGGAATTTTAAGTGCAAATTCAACACGCATTTATATCAGGATCTGTGAATAGTTTTTGATTAACTTGGATGTACTTTTGCTTTGTGACAGTCTCTCAATGTTTTTATGGAGATGTTTGGATAACAGAATAATCAGTCTTGTAGACTTCCCACAGTATTTTTGTCTAGAATTATGAAAAGGAAATGTTGGGAAAATTTTATTGTGAAAGATTTTTTTTTAAGAGAAAGAAAGCTCAATACTTTAAGAGGGCTTAATACTGGCCCTAGTCTCTTTAAGTGTGACCTGTACCAAAAGAGGACTGAAAAGTGGGCTTGTATTTTTTTTATTTACTTTATAACATGTTAAAAGGGAATGAGATGCACTTCTGTGAGAGAAAGGGTGTGGAAGCATGAAGAAAGGAATGGAGATCCAGTTTGTTGTGTATATTAGAAATTTAAATCTGGTCTGTCAAGGAAATGTATAGTAGTGTAACCCAGTTGATACACAGCTGGTACCCCATCTTCAGTGAAAGGGATGTCAGTGGGTGTGTGTATGCTGTGGGAGTGTGACTGCCTAGCTGCAGGCCAGCTCACCTCTTTCCCCTACAGAGCAGAGCAGAGCAGAGCAGAGACCAAGGACACCCAGAGAGGCTCAACTATTTACAGGTTTCATTGTACAAAATTATATAAAACTTATAAACATATACATGTATGTATATATATACATATATGTGTGTGTGTCTCTATATATATATATATATATCTCTATATATCTCTATAGAGATATATAGAGATATATATCGATATATATATATATATATCATTGATATATGTGTGTCTATATATATATATAGACACACACACACACATACATGTATGTATATATATACATACATACATACATACATGTATATGTTTATAAGTTTTATATAATTTTGTACAATTAAACCTGTAAATAGTTGAGCCTCACTGGGTCTATATATATATATATATATATAGACACACACACACATATAGGATATATAGTAAGGATATAGACACACACACACACACACACACACACACACACACACGTGTGTGTGTTATTTACCAATATAGGTTTACAAAGACAATAACTCTTATTAACCCTGAACCCAGGTACAGGCCTAGTCCCTGCCCTCGACAGGGCCCTCCAGGCAGCAGGCAAGGGAACACTCAATGATAAAACACAGGTTAGACAGCAAATCAACAAAGGAAAATCTGGCAGTGATGGGACAATAACTGAACATACACAGTGAGATTATATCAAATGAGATACAAATGCATAAAGATAACCAATAAAATGAATTCAGATATAGAGTCGAGGCTGCATTAACAGACCCTGCTAGTAGACTAAATAGAACAGCTTTCAATCCTCTCATAATACAACAACAGAATCCCAACAACACGAGGAACCAGAACACAACTATGGCACAGCAGCTGTGCCCAAAGAAGGAATGGTACCAGGGGAAGGATCCCATTACCTAAAGGAACACCATCACCCTCTCCTAGATCATCCGACTAGGAGGGGACCCATAATCATGAACCCCCGCTTAATAAACAGGGGACCTTAGATTCCTCTCTACACCCAAGGGCGAATTGCCCCCCTTCCTATCAGGGACTTCCCTTTGATCAACCGAAAAGGGGAGGGCCCCTCCTCCCCTGTGGAAATCCCCTTCCCAGGTAAGTCATGACTCCAGCAGCTTTGGTGGGTTAGGCTCATCTCTATCTGGGTTGGATGCAGAATGTCCTCTCTCGCTAGGGTGGTAGGCCCATCCAGTTGCCACTTGCTGCAGGAAGGCCTGAGCTGTCTTGCAAAGCCACCAGACCTGTCAGCCCTTTCTCAACCCTGTGCACCAAAAAGGGCACCTGCCTTGTGCAGGGTAGGGGATCCATGCTGCTTCATGCAGTCCTGGCATCTGGTCAGCTCCACTCAGTTCTCTGCCCCATGCACCGAAGGGGCACCTGCCTCATGCAGGGATGGGGATCTGTGGTGCCTCATGCAGCTGTGGCATCTCATCAGCTCTCCGCCCCATGCACCATCCGTGTGCCAAAGAGGCGCCTGCCTTGTGGGAGGTACAAGGCAGGAGCCTCTGTATACCTTCTGGAGTCCTATACACTAATGCTAGGAGCATGGGGAGCAAGCAGGATGAACTAGCACTCCTGCTTGCAGAAAACACCTACGACTTAGTAGGGCTAACAGAAACCTGGTGGGATTCTTCCCACGACTGGGCGGTACACATTGAGGGTTACAAGCTGTACAGAAAGGATAGAGTGGGGAAGAGAGGGGGAAGGGTTGTGCTCTATGTCAATGAGCGTTATACATCGACCCGTATCAAAACGGAATCGGAGGAGGAGAAAGTAGAAGGATTGTGGGTTAGGTTACATGGAGTTTTGACAGAGGTTGACTGAAACTCCTAATTTCTTTCCCATAGGAAATTCCTACATTTTAGGACTTATCTTCTTCTTGAATTAGGTTGAATAATCAAAATACCAAAATTTTCCATCAAATATATATTTAAAAATCAGTTCAGATATATTGAATCATTTCACTTCAGTGTTGAACTACATTTTAGTCTCTTCTCCATTAACCTCTATCTGCCTCTGGTTTCTGCTACCTCATCAGAGTTGTAGCTGGGGTGCCTTCTGTTACTCTAATAGGCTTCCCTACAAGCCAAAGTCATTGGCCAAATAACATCTCCCAAAATAACCCACAGCCATGCAATTTCAATAACATACCAGTAACATACCAACACTCCAGTTTAGTCAGAAGTGAAACTGTGATATATCCTTCTGCCAAGATGCCCATTCTGTAAAAGAGAAACTGGGTCAGGAGGCCTTCAATTCACATCTTCTATGAAGCACTGTAGTACCACAGGTAAGTGCAGTTTCAGTGTGGTACTGACTTGAAACTAAATGTTCCAGCTGAGTACATTGAAATATGGTGCTTCCACTCAAGTTGCATCTACCCAAAACAAACAATTTCATGTAGGTTTTCGCCAATGAAAGAGAGAAAAAAATAGAGTGAAATCTGAATTTTTCACACAGAAAACTTTGGGTGTGTGCATATTCTGCTAACATGTCATTTGGACAGAAGGTTTCCCCCACCAGCTTTTGTTCCAGAGTTCAACAGGAGCCCTCAAAATGGAGAAGTGAATATTTCTTTTCCCTGAGACTGCATTAACTTATATGCCCTGAACTTCTGTGGAAGTCAAAACAGAAATGGACTTACAGTTGCCAGCACACATGAGCATATTACACTGATTTCTAATGAGTTGAAATGTGCTTTCTGTGCACATTCTCCTATAAGCCACAAATACCATTTTAACCTAGTTCAGAACTATGCGTTAATAGCTGCAGAAATTGTGCTGGATTAATACTCTGACAAATTAAAATAAAGATTGACTTCTTCGGAATTGCAGCATGGTTCCTTCTGTACAGGATGATAAATAATAGCTATTTGCTCAATCAATTTCCTGGAAGCAACAGATGGGGTGAGCTTGGCTGGAATAAACCAATACTAATTAAAACAGTATGTGTACGGCTACTGATGTTTTTGACACTAGAAATATATAAAGAAAAAGCAATCTGTACAATTTATATGCACTATAAACACAAAACAAAAGTAAGAACCATTGCCAAGCTTTTTCTCTTGTAGTTTTTCCTTTCTCATCATCAGCTATGAATGTGACGTGTCACCAATATGCAGAGCAGAGACCAAGATGAAAACACATGAGAAATGCAAGGGACAAATGCTGAAACAGCCTTAAATGCTAATCTATCCCAGGGAATCATCTAAAAGGCACTCAGCCTTCTGGTACTCACAACGCATCCACACTTTCCCTCTTCTTGTCTAACTTGACAAATACAACTAATATCCTGACTTCCCTTTTACTGTGTTTTGCAACCGTAGCTCATGTAGTCAACTGCTACATGAACCTGGGGAAGGCAGTCAGCTTCTAGTGCCTTCATTTTCCCATCTATAAAATGTTTGCAATTAGTCATGTATTTTAAGCTTGAATACTTTGCAAGTCATCATTAATTACCTTTCACTTAATGAATTAGTCACAGGTGTAGCAAGATATTTTAGCACTTGGAGCAGAGGTTGCAAGGGGTAGAGGGAATTATGCTGACCCCTGGAGAGCAGGAGGGAGGGGAAGGCAGAGGGCAAGCAGAATCTTACCTGCACCTGCTTTCTGTACTTGGGAAGCAACTGCTACAACTCCTGCTGTAGCAGCATAAGCTTGACTGCTATAGTTGAGGGATGGGCTGGCAAGCACAGACTCCTTGGGGTCCCTCCTGGTGCCCTGTTCATTCCCCCTCCCCCATCCCTGCTATAATCCTGGGCGCAGGACTGCACTTCCCATAGTAAAGCCTGGGAAGGAAACAATATTCCACTCACCTCACTTACCCACCTCTCTCCCAGAGAAACACTGTGGGACGTGGGTCTGCACATGCCCTGCTCCTTGTGGCTGGGCTCCACAGGGCTTCCCCTGCAATGGAAAAGAGTCCTAGGAGGTGGAGAGGGCAATACTGGTGCCCTCTCCACCTGTAAGCTGGTGCCTAAGGCTGATGCCTCCCTTATCCTCCCTTATAATAGTATAAATATATGATTTATACGGTTAGGATCAGTGGAGAAAAGCACACACTATATGCTATTAATGTAACCCCCATACCTCTGGAAGTCTACTCCTCTGCCTCACCAAGGACGATATGTCACTTCATGCTTTTTATAATCTTTCCTGTTTAGTAATAAGTATAGTACTTTACGACTAGTGTCTGGCACACAGAGGACTTATCTACACAGGATAGTTACCATGATGTAAGGCTATATTGCACTAATTTCCTGAGTAGACACTTAACACAATAATTGCAAGATATTGCTTCCATTTTTACATTGCAATTAATTGTCAAAGAATCTCCACCTGGGAAGTTCATGATGAACAGCTGGTATGCAGTGATCTCATGCCTTTATTAAGTGACCTGGCTAGACAAGGTTCAAGGTTTGGGAAGTAGTTTTGGATGTAGTGGCTCTTTACTTTAAACTCGGCAAATTCCTGCACCAAGCCCTGTGTATGCCTGGAAGAGGCAGCGTGTTACTTCAACCTGGCTCACCCAACATCTGTAAAGATTGGGTGCTTTAGTGGGGCTTTTTTGGCACTTTTATCTAATAGCTAATTGAATCAACTTTAGCTAGAAGTGCCAAAAATGCTGCTGAAATGCTTGATCTTTACAGATGCTGCAGAGCTGGGTTGAATGCACTGCTTTTTCTGGTAAAGCATGGGGTTTTTGGTTTTTTTAACATCTGCAAGCAGTCTATATACTTATTTATACACGTATTGTCTTGTAGCCACTGCTCCAGGAACAGGAACAAAAATACAGGAAGTGCATATATACTTATATGTTACTCATTTTCCAGAAACAAAAGTTTGCCTTAAAGTTAGTGTAAAGCTTTTTGCTAAACATTTTATTGGGTTTAATTTACCTTGACCTTGCACCTTCATAAATAGGTGTCCATTAGATATGTAAAACATGACATTTTCTATAAAAAGTAAAAATGTTCCTGCTTTTTATGTCATCAAGAAAGTGGCTTTTTCTTAAGATACCATTTGAAATACTCTGGTATAATGTTTTCTGTTTTTTCTCATGATATAGAAATTTCATAAGAAACAGAGACTCTGGGAACAGTATAAGACTGTAGCAGGGCACGAATATGTGGCTCCTTAAGGCTGAAGAAACCTGGCCAGGGAGCTCTGCAGGCCAAACAGAGCTCCCTAGCTGCAGGTTGCTGAGGTAACAGCCTAAGGGAATAATGGGCCACACCTGCTGACATCACCTGACTGGCAGGAGGTGGGGTTCTGGGATATATAAGCCCAGCCTGCAGCTAGCAGACACATACTCTCTCCCTGGCAACTAACAGGGAAAGAGCTCCTGCCTGGCAGCTACTTGAGACCTGGTGCTGCCTGCCTAGCTCTCCCAGTACTGCCTGCTCTGCTTTCTCGGTGCTACATGGCTATAGAAAGTCTCCCAGGTACCTAGAATAGGGGCATGTTACTCTGAGTGGAAGTTTGTCCCCTTAAACTTCCAACTTAAACTGTTGCTGTTGCTAGTATTTAAGTTAAAGATTAGGGGCTTGTGTTTGTGTTCACCCTGGAGGATTGGGATGAGGCTAGAAAGGGAGGTTTGGAGGTTTCATTAGTGCCTGGAGAGAGAGGGTGTGGCAGCAAGAAGCCCCCAAGGGTGCCGGGGGCAACCCCTGGTGTTCCCAGAGAGGGAGAGAGAGCGCACCATACCCCAGGAAACTCGCTATCTGGATGGGCAGGGGCAGAGCAGGAGCTGTGCGAGTCAGCATTTTGCCAGCTCTTCAAGCGGCTGCTTCCCAGGCAGGGCAGTGGCTGGCTGATTGCAGCAGCTAATGCCGCCACCGCAGGAAATTTAAAAACTGTACTAAAAACCAGCAGGAGGGGAGAGGAAGCCAGCTGGGAGCATGCTGGCCAGGCAGAGGCTCCAGGTATTGGCTGTGATAGCATTGCCAGCACTGCCCTGGAGCAGAACAGGGGGAGCAGTGCCTGGCACCAGACTGCGGACAGGCAATCCCCAGACCCTCAACCTTAAAATATCCAGTTGGAGGACTTCAGATGCCTGTGGCTCAGCCCCTTCAGACCAGGGACTGAGGCCCCAGGTTTACCAACATCCTGGTGGTGGGCCGGATGATTTAACTCAATGCTGGACCCCACAGTCAAGGGGCCAATGTACATTGTCAAGACCAGAATACCTGAGTGGTTGGCGAGTGGACAGGATGTAGGGGAGGCAGAGCCCCGAGGAACATCGTAGCGCACCTGTGAGTGCCCTGTCCTCAGGTCTACATGGGAAGAGAACACCACTGAACTCCCTCCTTTTCATTTACCAACAAGTCATGGTAGGTGAGTTGGGGAGCCCTGACCTTGGGGGCAGAGTGGTACTTGCAGCACCTACTCGATGCGTGACCTAGGGCATATGATTTGGTAGAGCCCAGTGTCAGGCAGAGCTCCAGGGGGGCATGGCCAGAAGGGTGCAGTGAGCCCAGAGCACCAGGAGGGCACAGCCAGAAGGACTCAATAAGCCCAGAGCACCAGAAGGGTGCAGGTACAGGGTTGGGCAAGCCTACAGTGCCAGAGAGGTGCAGCACTCCTAATGTCAGAGGGGTGCAGGTAAGGGAGTGTAGAGTTAGGCACCCAAGAGAGAGAGAGAGCCAGGCATCTGTGAAAAAGGCACTGAAAGCCAGTCACTAGAGAACCTGGTGCCCGTGGGTTGCAGAGAAACAGGAGCCAGAAGGATCAACACCAGGGGTATATGGTGTTGATGACAGTAGTAACACTTGCAAGGCATAGGACACGTGTA
>NW_005841936.1:1696711-1737757 GCF_000455745.1 Alligator sinensis
GTGTATGTGCCACCCGGCATACCTGGGGACTTGAAGGGCAGCCTCCCACCTAATAAACAACTTAATTATTGCCTAACAAAGCCTGGCAGGTGAGATAGGTGGGCAGACTGCCCAAAACAGGTGGGTAGGCCAACACAGAGGTTGGCCTCAGGATGGTCCCCAGTCACAAAGACTAACGGGTAAAGTACAGGTGACAGAACTCCATTTTGACTGCATTGTGCACTGTGCTCCATTGTTCACTGACTTCAGAAAATTATTCTGTCTTTACAAGTGGTATAGAAAATAGCAGGGGCATGAAAGGGAAATAAATAAGGAAAAGAAACAGCATTTTTACAGACATCTGTATAAAGCAAGCAGGTAATATTTACATCTAGTAACCAGGTTTGTAAGGGAGGGAAAAGGGACAACAGTATTGAAAGACGGGTATGAAGTAATTCTTTTTTATTTTAACTAATAAGAAACCAAATAATGCTTCAGTAAATAGTGATACAGCAAACTAAGTCACCTGTAGCTTACATTTATGTAGATGTTTAAATTTATAAACTGTTGCTAAAAAGATGTTGTCTTGTGTTGAAAAATATCTACCCTAGTCAGGAGTGGAAGTACTAGCAATTTTTGTTATAAAACTGCTTTGCTAATAGCATTTCTTTAGAGCTGTGATGTGTTAGACCTGGGATAGGCTTAAAAAATGCTTAGCCACAGTATTTCCAGTGGTATTTTTCCTTTTTGTGGGAGGAAGGGGTTCCCCACCTCTAGAGGGAAGAAAAAAGAAAAGCTTTCAGAAAAATAATCAGAACAAGATTGCCAATTGTCCATAATTTTCTTATGGGCAGGCCATAAAAAAGGCTAAAAAATGTTTGTCCATGAAAGCTCAATTTTTTTTTTTTTTTTAAATAGATATCTGGGGGGAAAAAAAAACAACCAAAAACCAAAAAAAAAACCTAAGAAACCATGAGTTTGATAGAAGAGGCTACATGCAAGTGTTGATGAACAGACAGAGCAAAGTACCACCACATTGTGACTGAGTGAGAGCAGATCAGCATCCTGTAGGGAGCTCTCTATCAGGGCTTTGTGGCCCACAGGAGCCTCCATAGCCTCTCCCTGCCCTAGCCACATGCCACTATATCCCACTGGATGTCACCTGCCTGTAACAGCTGCTTGTCTCAAAGGTAGGCAGGGTGTACAGCTCTGGGAAGTCCAAGGCACTGGGTAGGATAGGGACAGGGGTGGTACAGCTGCATTCCTTAGCTGTGCCCCTCTGACGTTAGGAGTGCTGCACCTCTCCGGCACTATGGGCTTGCCCAACCCTGTACCTGCACCCCTCTGGTGCTCTGGGCTCATTGAGTCCTTCTGGCTGTGCCCTCCTGGTACGCTGGGCTCACTGCACCCTTCTAGCCATGTCCCCCTGGAGCACTGCCTGACACCAGGCTCTACCAAATCATATGCCCTAGGTCACGCGTCAAGTAGGCGCTGCAAGTACCACTCTGCCCCCAAGGTCAGGGCCCCCCAACTCACCTACCATGACTTGAAGGTAGAGGAAGCAGTGGGTGTAGCTCAGGGGTGGGCAAAATATGGCCCACAAGCTGAACCTGGCCTGCCAGGACATTCTATCTGGCCCACGGGGCCCCTATAAAATCTAGAAAATATTTATCTATTCCTGGCTGCCTGTCAAAGATGACAGGAGCCAAGGGTAGCCCTCAGCAAGATGCAGCAGCCCAGCCCTACCCCACCCCCAGCCACTGCCTTCCTGCCCCCACACTGCTCCAGGACCACATGGTTCCTAGCTGCATTGCCAGACTGGAGAGCACGGACGCACACCGGTAGAGAGAAAGAGAGAGAGTGTGTGTGTGTGTCGAGTCCCACACGTGCACCCCACCATACACATGAACCTACACGCACCCCTTGCACTGCCATACATACAGAGGCCCACACCCCCTCACACACTCCAGCCACCTTTCCCCACACACATAGCCCCCCAGCCTTGCCCACATCCACATGCTCCCACACCCATACCCCCCACACCTGTCTACCCCCACAAACCTATACCCACCCCCTATTCCCCCCCACAATATACAAGAGTAAGACTTCATTTTAAGCTATTATATACAATCACCTCTATGTACACTACACAAACACAAGTAAGCATGACAAAAATATTTGTTGAAATCAAATTAATCAATGTTTTAGATGTTTGCTTTTTAGAATATAATTTTTTCTGGTTCCAAGATGGCAAGACCTCTTGCTGAAAGGAGTACTTTTGGAGGCAAGGGGATGGACTTCTAATGGCAAAGGTCAAGGGTTAGAGAGCAGGATTTCCAGTCGCAAGATGGGAACCAGGGAGCGGAGCACCTGTCAAGGGGTGGGGCTACTCATGTGGCCCTTGACAGCTTGCCAAAACTCGGTAAGTGGCCCTCTGCCCAAAATAATTGCCTGCCCCTGGTGTAGCTCCATGCCAGCATGGGAATAGTGGGGCTCAAGCCAGGTTTAGTGAATTGTTGTTAAACCCCTTGTCGCAGAGCACGGAGGTGCTCTGCTCCTAGAGAGGAGAAACTGCCAGGGCGAGAGAGCCCTGGCAGGACATAACGAGCCCAGATGAGGGTTGCCAGGGTAACGGGCACAGCTGTGGGTTGCCGGGGCAACTAAGGAGAGCCAGCTATTGTTAAGGAGCCCAGGGTGGGCACAGCGAGCCCCAGAGAGGGGGTGATATTATTGAGAAGCTCGGCGCAGGCATGTAAGGTCCCCAAGAAGGGGGAGACTGTTGAGGAGCCCGAGACGGGCGTAGCAATCCCGGGTAGTGGGCTAGTGCTGCAATAGACCTCAGACACGGGCAAGGTGCTGTGGTGGACCCCGACGACAGGGGTTAGCAGCACAAAGCCCAGGAGAAGGGCAAGGTGCGGCGGTGGTCCCCGGCAAGAGGGGATAGCAGCACGGTGCACCCAGAGGGGGGAGGTTAGCAGCGCGGTGGGCCTAAAAGACCGTAGGGCTCGATACAAGTTCCCAGAGGGGATAAGGGTCCCTGAGCGGGACAACACTATTAGAGAGAGCCCAGAGTGGGCTAGATTACAGAGGAGGCCCGGGAGAGCGGGCAAGTTGATTTGTGACAGGACAACGTCTATCCCATCAGCGAGGCTTGGGGCATGGTATTAGGGGTGGTAGGAGCCACGCGTAGCCCATAAGGCTAGGGTGCCCCAAGGCACTCAGGGGTGCACGATAAGACTACATGAGGGGTCCAGGAGTTTACGTGCCCAAGGAGACGCAAGGCAGCCTCCCAACCTTATTTAACAGCAAAGACGTGGCGGGCGAGATTAGAGGGTGCCCTTGGGCCGAATTGGCACGGGGAGAGGGCCTTAAGGAGATCACGGCCCTCCTAAAGGACCCCGCTGTGACACCCCTGAATTTGAACCTGTCACTTGTTACTGTCATCCAGGGCCTATCTGAAAGGTTACATTTACATTATATAAAACATGTCAGTTATAAAAAAAAGTTTGTTTGTTAAAAAGCTTGCATACTGTCCATTAAAAAAAATATATTGGGTTGGCAATCCAGGATCAAAGCCAATTCTAGGAATGTGGAAATCGTAAAACAAGACAATCTGGTGAGGTGTAGCACTGGGGCTAAAGCAATGAAATAAATAATTCCTCCTTTATATGTGCAGATAAGTATGAAAATGGTGGAAACTTTAGGGATAGATAAGTAAATAAGGAGAGTTATATGGGACATTCAGTACTTCCTGGGTAGGAAGCTGGATAGAGATGTGCTTTTTTTTTAAAACTTTTACAAAACCTAGAAAATAATCCAGTCCTCCTTCTTCTAAAAATGTTGCCCTAGCATAAGAAACGATATTAAAAAATGTGATTGTTCAAGAAGTGTTAGCCCTGGAATTAATTAATAGAATATAGAAAGGCCACACAGTTTTGTAACATGTAATATTTATTTGTAACATATTTCATCTGGGTAGAGCAAAGAGTAATACTGATGTTCTCTTCAACAAATATTAATGACGTGACAGCTAAGTTAGCTTCACAAACCCTGCCACTAACCTCAAAGTCTCTTTTATTAATAAGCAGTTTATTCTCCATGTTATCTTGAAAGAAAAATGAATAAGAACAAGTTGTGGGTGAAGGAAAGCTTTATATGCAAAAGCATACGTTCTTTCTTTGGCTTATCTAGCTCTTCAGAAATAGTTTTTTATCGAGTATTTAATCCTGGATAACGGTGTGTGCAGAGAATCTTATTCTGGAAGAAAAATGGCCTTCTGTAGTTTAGTTTAATCCATTTTCAAAGTTGAATAAAGGGAACAGAAATAAGGTATTGGTGTGTTTAAACCACTCTCATAATCATCACTGGCAATCCCTCACAGTCGAGGATGATTGTCTTCTATGACTGCCTTTTCTGTGGGCCCGAAGATGTCTGATGAAGCTGATCTGGGATCAACAGACTGTGTTGTAATTCAGGCATGTGTTTCCATGCAGGTTGGGTGGCTCTGAATGCTTGATTCAGTCTGCAAGACACTATTTCTGCTGCTCTCACTTTTCTGTCTTCTGCTGTCATCATGAGCTTTCAAAATACTGAGATCCTTGCAGCAAACTTTCTCCATTTGGGGTGGTCCTGGGTGATGTCAATGTTCCATTTTTTTTCAAGTTGGCCCTGAGGATATCCTTGAAGCGCTTTCTCTGCCCTACTCTTGAGCGTACATCTTGAATGAGCAGGGGGGATAAAATTTGCTTTGGGAGTCTGGAGTCAGACATCCAGATGATGTGGCTGGCCCAGCAAAGTTGATGTCCGATGATCATCTTCTTAATGCTCATGGTGTTTGCTCATGAGAATGCTGGTTTGTCTGTCTTCCCACTGGATTTGAAGGATCCTCCACAGACAGCATTGATGGTACTTCTCCAGCAACTTGAAGTGTTTACTCAAGTGTTTAGACCACTTTAGCAGCACAAAGGAACCACAAAAATTCCTGGTAGGAATTTCCTTAGCATAGGGGCACAGATATATGTGGTCTTATGCTGTGTCTTTCCTATGCTCCCAATAATTTCCAGTATAGGGACATGCTGGGGTAGGAGTGGGCATAATCGGAGATCTCTAGATATTCTGGAACACCGAGAAATACATAGGTTCATAACTAACTGCTCACAAGATGTCTGTTTCTGTTATGTTTCCAACTCTTATGATGTTACTTTTATGGGGTTTTTTAAGCCCTAGATCCAGGTAGTTTGCAAGAATCTATTTGTTGGTTTTATTTAAAGTTTCTAATCCTCATGGTTACAGTGAACCTCCCCCCCCCCCCCAACACGATCTGAGAGAACTCCAAACATTCCAACCAGAAGGCAACTAAAAAGAAGCCAATGTGGTGGTTTGTTGGGGGTTTTTTGGGTTTTTGGGTTTTTTAAGTTAATAACAGGACTGGGGTATCACCAATTCATCATTTTTGAACACTTGGAACTGGCAACAGAGAGCCCAGGAGATACAAGGGAAGTATCAATCCACCTCTGCATTTTTCTCCCCCTTTTGCCAGCCTGAACTTCCTGAGAAGCAACACAACAGATTATGCCCAGGGGGGCGGGGGGTCTTACTCTTCTTTCCCCAGGGGTGCTGTGAGGCATTCAAAATAAACGTTAACAAATCTCTAGCTGGTCACTGACATTTTAAATACCATGAGGACTTTCTCTGGGCAGAATTGGGCAATACAGTGCTTCATATGCCTGTGACAGACTCAAACCCTATTCCTACTGACATCACCACCATTGCTGTTACTAAAGGAGCTAGACCTGTGATAGCAACAGTAGGAAACTTTAGAAAAAAATCTAGTGTAGATGAGAGGTGATGGCTCCTACCCTGGGGGTCTTTAAGAGGAGGTTAGATGAACACCTTGCTGGGGTCATTTGACCCCAGTACTCTTTCCTGCCATGGCAGGGGGTCTGACTTGATCTACTCAGGTCCCTTCCGACCAACTATGAAGGTAATGAGGCCTGATTCTCCTTTCATCTGCAAGTAAACTGGGGAAAACCACAATTGATATAACTATTTGCAGGAGTATATGCTAGTATAAAACTGGAGTAATTGACAAGTGGATTAGGGCCTTAAGCCTTCTTTTTTAAAAACTTCAGAGAAAACGTGTTAAACATAAGCAAGGAATATAGCTAGAGGGTTTGATTTGCCCAGAATCAAACCAGTCAGATGGAATGAGGAAGGATTTTTCCCCAAGTCAAGCGGGCAAGGACAGTGGCGATGTGTAGGGGATGCACATGCACCCTGTGACAGGCCACACTCCCCTCTTAGGCAACAGACAGGGGGGGCAGGCAAGAGCACCAGCTGGGCAGTGGGAGCCCAGCACCATGGCCATTTCCAGGAGCGTTGCGGCCACTTCCCAATCAGTGTGATCGGCCACGGGGGGGACCCCCCCCCCACTCCTGACTGGTTGCTTGGGTGGGGTATGTGCCCCCCTGACTAAGGTGGCACCAGTTGCCCATGGGCAAGGACTTGCAAGATTGCTCTCCTCAGTGGCAGAAGGTAGAGTCATTTTCCTGCAGTCCTTACAGCATCTATTGCCAGTACAATAGCAGGACAATGACATCATTGTCTCCTATGCTTTCTGGGACAGCCCTGTAGAGTGTTTTTATTTTTGGAGGGAAGAGAGATGTGTGGGGAAATTGAGAGGATAAATTTTAGGCATCTTTGTGAAATGATTGTCTGCAAATGAAGGAGTCTACATTCAATATATCAAGAGCCCTTTCCAGTCCTGTGTTCATAAAACAAATTAAGCTGCTAAAATCACAAAATAAAACAGATTAAAGCAAAATGTATCATGACTTAATAACAATTGAGAGGTGGAGTATTCCAAGTTTCTTCCTCCTGGTACTTATTGTTACTAGCTTATCTTGACTTAAAATTATTTTGCAAATCTTAAATAGTCTGTGCACATAGACTGTTTGCAGAAATTTTTTTTTTTTTAAGTGCTTTACTGGAAGCAGCAGCACATTACTTCAACTGGGTTTGGCAGTATCTGTATAGATTGGGCACTTCAGTGGGGCCTTTTGGTGATTGAACCTAAACTGGTTCAATCGCCTATTACAGGGGTTTCCGACATTTTTTGAGCAGTGTACCCCTGGTGGCTGGACACGGGTGGGGGGAGGGGAAAGAGGGGCGTTGTCTGACTGGGTGGGCAGGGCCTGCACAGCAGCACAGGATGGCGCACAATGGTGCTCCATCCCTGCTCACCCACGTGTACCCACTAGGGCCTTCTCAAGTATCCCTGGGAGTACGCATACCACTGGGTTGACAACCTCTGACCTATTAAAATAAAAGACCAAAAAAGCTCCACTGAAGTGCCAGATCTATACAGATCTCGGGTGAGCCAGGTCCAGCTAATGAACTGCCTCTTCTGGTCTTGTGTGGGGCTCAGCGCGGGAACATGCCAAGTTTTTAAAGTAAAGCACTGGTTTGTGGGGGGTGTTTATGTCTGCAAGCAGCAATAAACAATTCTCTGGTAAATTAACAAGTTCTATCATTACATGGTTGGAGGGAGAAAAATGGAAAAAGTACAACAGACATTGGCTTTGTCTTGTTATAGGATCATAGGAAAGAAGAATTGGAAAAAGATCTCAAAAGGCAGAGTCATCCAGGACTAAACCATTCTAGCCAAGCGTCTGTCCAACCTGCTCTTGAAAATTTCCAGGGATAGAGGGTCCACAACTTCCCTAGGTAGCCTGATCCAACACTTAACTACCCTCATAGCCAGAAAGTTATTCTTCATCTCTAACCTAAATTTCCTCTGCTGAAATTTGAGGCCATTACTCCTAATCCTGTCTCAGCCTCTTTCTGTGGCTGTATAGCTCCATCCTGTTGATAATTGCTCTTTGAAGACTGTTATTAAATCCACCCTGCCCTCAATCTTCTCTTTTCCAGACTACATTACGCTAGTTCTTTCAGTCTTTCCTTCTAATACAGGGGAGGGCAAAATACAGCCATTCTATCTGGCCTGCAGGGCCCCTAAAAAAATAGAAAATTAATATTTATGTGCTCCTGGCTGCCTGTCAAAGATGACAGAAGTCAGGGGCAGTAGGACCCTGGGGAAGATGGCAGCAGAGCCCAGCAGCAAGGCCTAGTGGCAAAGGTCAGGGTGTTAGGGGGTGGAACTTCCAGTCACAAGATGGTGATTAGGGGGCAGGACACCTGTTATGGGGTGAGGCTAGCCATGTGGCCCTCTACAGCTTGCCAAAACTTGGTAAGCGGCCCTCCACACACAATAATTGCCCTCCCCTGTTCTGAGACATGCTTCCCAGGACTCAAACCATCCTTGTTGCTCCCTGCTGGACTCTTTTCCAATCTGTCCACATCCTTTTTGAAGCATGGGGCCCAAAACTGGACAAAGTACTGCAGGTAGTGCCTCACCAATGCCAAATAGAGTAGAAGAATCACTTCCCTTAGTATATTTTTTTATCTGTCCCTCACTCTTCTGCCTACCCAGCCAGCATAATGCATTTCCAGCAGGCACTCTGAGTTTATCAATATTAATTGTAACTGTACAGCAGCGAATGCAATTGCTGCATTAGCAGCTGTTTTCTACATCATTAGATATATCATCAGTTCATGCTCAGAATGACTAGCTGCACCTTGATCAGAGTGTGACTAATACTTGCTCTTTAGCAAGGCATCTGTTTTTAATGAAACTTTAAAGACAATTAGTGACTCAGTGTGTCAATGAATAGGCTTTACACATCTGAAGAGGAGTTAAAATCCTGCTTATAGTACAGTAAATGAAAGGAGCTTAATGGTCTCAGTACAGTCATCAATTATCTCCATTATCCTGTGAATTATCTCTTGCAAATTTCTCTGCATTTTTAGTGATCTGGTTTCTTCAATATCCCAGATCAGAACATTTTACAGGCAGGAGCAGCATCTGCTCAAGCAATGAGCCATTTGTTGACTGGCTTCAGTAGCTGATAGTCATGTATGTCTCATCACAGCACACTGCGCATCACTGTTGTTGCCAAGGGTTTTCAAGGTAATAACTCAGCTAGGCTAGGAAGATGTATACCAAGAGCGATGGGGGGGGAAAAAAAACATAATCTGACTTTGGTGTGTGGAATTAAAAACAGAAAGCTTCTTTTTTATGGTAAAGACTACTTGGCTTGTCTTTGGCTTTTAATCTTATTCTGCCTGAACACAGCAATATAAATTTTCTAATAGGGAAATGTGGACTGAATGCATTCTAAATACATGAGGCTCACAAGAAAGCAGAATGACTTTTGTGCGTGCGACTAGCCAGATAATTTGCTGTGCCATCACTGGCAGGTTAAGTAATTTGAGAGAAAATTCAATTGAAAACAAACATATTAGGTGCTGACAGACGTAAGGGGTGGAAAAAAAAACCCATGCTCTACCAGAAGCGGCAGCATGTTACTTCAATTTGGCTCTGCAGCGTCTATATAGATTGGGTGCTTCAGTGGGGCTTTTTGGTGCTTTTAGCTAAGATGATTCAATTAGACAGACGTGTCAAAAAGGCGCCACAAAAGTGCCCAATCTCTACAGATGTTAGGAAAGCTGGGTGCAACTAAGACACTGCCTCTTCTGGGCATGTGCTAGGCTCAACGCAGGAGTGGGATGAGTTTAAAGTAAAGCACTGAGGTTTTATTCCCCCATGTCTGCAAGCAGCCATTATGTCTACACACTTACGCAGTCATTACCTCTGCCTGACGAAGGGTATTTGTACCCAAAAGCTTGCAAAGAAGAATTTTTCCAACTATTTGAGTTGCTCTAACAAAAGATACCAGTTTTACCTGAAGAACTTTGTCTGCCTATGTTCATTTCCTTTGTGAATGCTCCCCACTCATGCTCAAGACTTAAGGCCCAGTTTTATAATACAGGCAGTCCTTGACTTAGAACGTTTTGAGTTACAACATTTCATGCTTACATTTATAAATTGACACCGTTTCAACTTTCTGACGTCAGTTTTTACATTACAACGCTTGATCCGATGTGATGCCATGCCAGCAAACAAGTTCACTGCATCGCCCATCTCCCTGGAGAACACCTGTCCAAATTTCCTTGGACATTTTCTTTAAGAAAGCAGACAAAACTCCAGAAAAACCTGCAGTCAAGACTCCCGAGAAGACTCTAGCCAAGAACCCTTCAAAAAGTCCAGCAATGTCACCTCAAAGAAGTCCTTCCAAATCAATATGATTGCTATTTACAATATAAATACATTCATGTAGTTATATTACTCATCTATAATTGATCAAGTACAAAATTCTGGGGTATTTTTGGTGAAACTAGGGTGTTGGGCCTTGGTTCAGGAACCAATCCCCCATTTCTAACATTGTTTCTTATAAGAAAATTGGTTCTGAGTTACAACGTTTTGACTTAAGACGTGGTTTTCAGGAACCAATTGTGTTGTAAGTTCAAGGACTGCCTGTAGTATCCCTATGAGCCAACCCTTTCACCTGCGCACAGCCCCATCACCATTAATGGGGATTGTGGAGCAGATCCCCATAACTGTGTATAAACCTACTGAGGTTACAGAACCAAATGGGGTTGCCTGGTCAGGGGCTTTTTCTGATCTCTCTGATTATTTTTTTTTTCTCCCCTCTTAGCCCATGAACACTTGAGTGAAGTTGTCCTGGTTTTAAAAAGCTGTGAACACATGATATAATTACTGTAAAAACAATGCAACTCTATTCCAGCAAATGCAAACTGACCCCTGGACAAACTAGAGGCAATTTTCTCACACTTCCAAATGCCTGTTTCACTGCACAGCCTGCTCATTTGCTTATGTAGATACTATGGTGCAGTTTACTCTAGGTTTATGCCCTGAGCTTTTCCTCTCCCTGCATGTGTCCATAGCTTTATGAGCCTTACACAGGTGATTCCTTCTAAAGATACTGGAACTGTGTCCTTTTTTTGCTGCTTTTCCCAGTGATATGTAAGGAAGTCCTGGGAGATAGGGGACAGACATGGGGTTATGTTGTTTTTTCAGCTTGGCTTTGTTCTACCAGAGGTGTAAAATCTTGAACTTCCTTAAGTTTATCTGGAAAACCCTGGAGGGAGAGCGGGGGTGTCTGAGGGAGATTTACTTTGCATTCTTAACACTGTACTTGAAAGGAGGGTGTGGGAGGGGTGTTGGCCCTCTAGCAAAGACTTTCTTTAGTCAAAATGTAAATGAATCCCTGAAATCCACTTCACTGTATCTTATTTACAATATAAATACATTCATGTAGTTATATTACTCATCTATAATTGATCAAGTACAAAATTCTGGGGTATTTTTGGTGAAACTAGGGTGTTGGGCCTTGGTTCAGGAACCAATCCCCCATTTCTAACATTGTTTCTTATAAGAAAATTGGTTCTGAGTTACAACGTTTTGACTTAAGACGTGGTTTTCAGGAACCAATTGTGTTGTAAGTTCAAGGACTGCCTGTAGTATCCCTATGAGCCAACCCTTTCACCTGCGCACAGCCCCATCACCATTAATGGGGATTGTGGAGCAGATCCCCATAACTGTGTATAAACCTACTGAGGTTACAGAACCAAATGGGGTTGCCTGGTCAGGGGCTTTTTCTGATCTCTCTGATTATTTTTTTTTTCTCCCCTCTTAGCCCATGAACACTTGAGTGAAGTTGTCCTGGTTTTAAAAAGCTGTGAACACATGATATAATTACTGTAAAAACAATGCAACTCTATTCCAGCAAATGCAAACTGACCCCTGGACAAACTAGAGGCAATTTTCTCACACTTCCAAATGCCTGTTTCACTGCACAGCCTGCTCATTTGCTTATGTAGATACTATGGTGCAGTTTACTCTAGGTTTATGCCCTGAGCTTTTCCTCTCCCTGCATGTGTCCATAGCTTTATGAGCCTTACACAGGTGATTCCTTCTAAAGATACTGGAACTGTGTCCTTTTTTTGCTGCTTTTCCCAGTGATATGTAAGGAAGTCCTGGGAGATAGGGGACAGACATGGGGTTATGTTGTTTTTTCAGCTTGGCTTTGTTCTACCAGAGGTGTAAAATCTTGAACTTCCTTAAGTTTATCTGGAAAACCCTGGAGGGAGAGCGGGGGTGTCTGAGGGAGATTTACTTTGCATTCTTAACACTGTACTTGAAAGGAGGGTGTGGGAGGGGTGTTGGCCCTCTAGCAAAGACTTTCTTTAGTCAAAATGTAAATGAATCCCTGAAATCCACTTCACTGTATCTCTCAAATAAGTGTTAGGGAGAAGCAAACAAAATACAAAGTTATGAACAGAAGCTAAAAATCTCTTCCCCTCTTATCTACTTCATTTTCACTTTTCTAGCTCTTGTGAAATCACTATTTCAGTATTATACCACCCTAGAAAAGCCTGAATCTCTAACTTAAAAGAAAAATCAAGCAGAAACTTTTCAATATAAAGAATGGGGAGGAGGGGAGGGCCATGGACTCAAATATTTTTCCTTTGCAAGTGATCGCTAAAGTGTTTTCAGTACAGTTTGGAGCTGCTGCCAGCAAAAGCTTAAATGAATGAAAATCCTCTACTCTGACCATTGGGAATGTAGGATCATTGTCAATATCCACCTGTTCCTGACAAGTCAAGACAGTCTGCAGGAAAGAATAGCATGCATGTACATGTGTATATATTCCTTCATGAATCTGTCGGCAGAACCAGACTAGCATCTCAGCTTAGACTCTTTGCCTGGGAGAATTCAAGGATTTTTCAAGCATCAGGATTTTTATGTTCTTCTGAAACGTTCCAAATAGCACCTACCTGCTACCACTATTACTATTTATGGAGCATAAAATAGATTAAAAAAAAACCAATAAGCACAATGAGTACATAGTTAAGCAAAGAAAAAATCATTACTGTAAAATCCATTGGGAAAAAAAAAGGGAATCATAAAAAACAAGAGAAGACAGAAAAAAACAGAAATAATACAGCAAAAACAATGCACAAGACAGCAGTTTAAACATTGATATTGTAGTCATGATGCACCCCAATCATAAATTTAAAAATTGGCTTCACAATAGTTTGTCATGTTCTTAAGTACTTTCTTGCACTATCCGCTACATAATGTTCTAAATGTACACAGGGTTGTCCCAAAGCAGTTCCATGCCAAAGACCCAGACATGTAACTGGTCCTTAGTTGAAGGGTTCATGGTCCAAAGAAACACTTAAAGACAAACACAAAACAGAAGGGCAATTAATTCTTGAATGAAACACAGCTACAACAGCATCCACAGCCCCTATGGTACCCCATGCTGCAAATGTAAGGAGCTGGGTTGTTTTCTGAATGGATTCTATCAGAAAAGAATGCTTTGTTCTGTTTCTCAATATTGCAAGTATGGATCCTGGTTGCCACGTCTTGAAAACACATATTTTCTCCATTATTTGTGCAGCTGTAGTTTCATTTTGTAGTTGGTTGAAGATCTGATTCTTTCTAAAATTGAGATTTTCCTCTAGTTATAAAAGGAAGATTTATGACAGCTTTCTTTCTGAGATTGGGATTATAGTCATTTGTCTTCCTTCAGGCTAATGGGATAGACTTTTGTTGAGATTATAATTAAGTTGGTAGACTTTTAAATATGAAATCGAAAAAGCAAGGTTGTAACATAAAACCACAACCTATGGTAAGCCACAAACATTTGGGTGTTTAAACAAGCATTTACAGTCATGTCAATTAACTCAATTTTAAACAAGGACACAAACTCTAGCTGCAGATTTAAAGGAGTAAACCTCTGCTGCTTCTTCCTGAATAGCCAGTGCAGACACCATGCTCTACTGGTGAAATTTTGAATGGCCAATGTCTTGGCCACATGCGTCTGCAAGGAGCCTGTCTGTACCATTACATCTAATTTTAGTTCCACCCTTGTTCATTATCTCCAAAATAATTATTTCTATGACTTGAGCCTTTGACTTGATGATTTTCTGAAATAACGAAGTCCATAAGCTGACGGCTTAATATTTTGAAAGTATCTTGAAAAATATGTGATTTCCCAGGTTCTTTCTGCTCTTTTTTTCCATTCAAAATGTAAATGTTTGTATGATGGGTTTTTATGATGGGTCCTTGCAATAGCAGACTGAGAAGATATTCATGTAATTATGTTCTTTTGGGAAAATGTATGTGATTATTACAGCTGTGAGAGATAAGAAATGACTGAGTTGACATCTCTTGATGCAGTGAGTTACAACTAAAATGGAAGAATTAGCCAAGTAAGTCTCATGCCCACACCCAAATGTTTGCTCCATGTTCAAGCAAGCAAGTTAAGGTGGCTAACATTTCCCTTGGCTTAGCAGGGAACTCTTCAATAAGCTAAAACACAAAAAGAAAGCTTACAAGAAGTGGAAACTTCAACAAATGACTAGGGAGGAGTATAAAAGTATTGCTCCATTATGTAGGGATGAAATCAGGAAGGCCAAAGGTCAATTGGAGTTGCAGCTAGCAAGTGATGTGAAGGGTAACAACAAGGCCGGATCCAGATGTGCAGGCATGTGCTGTTTGTGGCACCGCAAACTTCTTTCCAGCATCACAAACTGCACCACTGGAATGTTAAAACGTGCCCCAAGCTGCAAATTTGTAGCATTGTGGCAAAATTTGCTACCAGGAAATCCCAGTAGCAAAAAAAAAAATCATGAAAAAAAGCGGTGGATGCATGCTATAGGAGCATGCGCCGGCAGACACAGAGGCTCAGTTCTCCAGGGAGATGCTCTGGTGGCTGGCCAGAGCATCTACTCTTCTCTAGTTCCTCCCTGACTCCTCCAGTATGCCAAGAGCCAGGAGAAGCAGGGAAAGGGAAGCTTGGCCAAAGCAGGCATTTTGCCCTGCACCAAAGCACACGTGCAGGGGCATATGCAGCAGCAAAAAGCAGTAGCACAAATTTGTGCTGCTACTGTTTTTGCCACTGCAAGCATATGCCTCTGCACATGGAGATGTACCCAAAGGGTTTCTACAAGTAGATCAGCAACAAGAGGAAGATCAGGGAAAGTGTGCTTTCCTCACTGAATGGGGGAGGCAACCTAGTGACAGATAATGTGGAAAAGGATGAAGTATTCAATGCCTTTTTTACCTCAGTCTTCACAGGCAAAGTCAGTTCCCAGACTACTGCAACTGGCAGCACAGTTTGGGGAAGAGGTGAGCAGCTGACAGTGGTGAAAGTACAGGTTAGGAACTATTTAGAAAAGCTGGAGGTGTACAAGTCCCTGGGGCCAGATGCAAGGCACCTAAG
The DNA here is from genome assembly GCF_000455745.1 of Alligator sinensis. NCBI lineage: Eukaryota > Metazoa > Chordata > Crocodylia > Alligatoridae > Alligator > Alligator sinensis. The sequence goes on from NW_005841936.1 coordinate 1,711,906, forward strand.
GGTGTTGAAGGAGTAGGTCAATATGATTACAGAGCTGCTGGCTATTATCTTTGAAAACTCATGGTGATTGGGAGAGGTCCTGGATGATTATAAAAAGGTAAATATAGCACCCATCTTTAAGAAAGAGAAGAGGAGGGATATGGGGAACTACAAATTGGTCATCCTCATCTAAGTTCCTGGAATAATCATGGAGCAGATCCTCAAGGAATCCATTTCTAAACACTTGGAGGAAGGAAGGTGATTAAGAACAGTTAGCATGGATTCACCAAGGACAAGTCATGCCTGACCAACCTGATTGCCTTCTATGATGAGATGACTGGCTCTGTAGATGTGGGGAGAGCAGTGGCTATAATATACATTGACTTCAGCAAGGCTTTTGATACAGTTGCCCACAACATTCTTCTAAGCAAGCTGAGGAAGTATGGGTTCGATGAATGAACTGTAAGGTGGATAGAAAACTGGCTGGATGGTTGGGCTCAACTGTTAGTAATTGATGGCTCAATGTCTACAGTACTTGACATCCAATATCAAGCAGAGTGCCCCAGGGATCAGTCTTGGAGCCAGTTTTGTTCAGTATCTTCATCAACGGCCTAGAAGATGAGGTGGTGTGCACCTTTGGCAAGTTTGCAAATGACACCAACCTGGGGAGAGTAGTAGATATGCTGAAGGGTAGGGCTAGGATTCAGAGAGACCTAGAGAAATTAGAAGATTGGGCCAAAAAAAAATCTCATGAGGTTCAATAAACACAAGTGCAAAGTCCTGCACTTAGAATAGAACAATCCCATGTACTGGTACAGACTGGGGACTGACTGGCAAAGAGGCAGCTTAGCAGAAAAGGACCAGGGGTTACATTGGACAATAAACTGAATATGAACCAACAGTGTGCTCTCATTTCAAAGAAGGCTAATGGCATACTGGGCTGCAATAATAGGAGTATTGTCAGAAGATCAAGGGAAGTGCTTACTCCTCTCTATTTGGCACTGTTGATACCACATCTGGGGTACTATGTCCAGTGTTGGGCCCCTGTACAGAAACTGGACAAATTGGACAGTGTCCAGAGGAGGCCAACAAAAATGGTTAGGTGACTAGTGAACATGACTTAGGATGAGAGGCTGAGGGAACTGGGTTTATTTAGTCTGGAGAAGAGAAGACTGAGCGGGTATTTAGTAACAGCCTTCAACTACCCGAAGGATGGTTCCAAAGAGGATGGAACTAGGCTGTTCTCAGTGGTAGCAGATGACACAAGAAACAGTAATGGTCTCAAGCTACAGCAAGGGAAGCTGAGGATAGCTATTGGGAAAAAACTCTCTCACTTGGAAGGTAGAAAAATACTGGAACAGGTTACCCAGAGAGGTTGTAGAATCTCCATCCTTGGAGGTTTAAGACCCAGCTAGACAAAGCCCTGGTTGGGATGATCTAGTTGGGGATGGTCCTGCTTTGAGCTGGAGGTTGGACTAAATGACCTCCTGAGGTCCTTGCCAACCCTAATTTTCTATGATTCTATGATCGTTCTTTTATTTTTTCATGTCTACTATTCTCAGCATCTGATGAAGAGAACTTGGGTTCACAAAATGTTGTGCTCTATATATCATATTTACTTAGCCTATAAAAGTCCAAATCTACCCTGCCTCCTGACTAACTTCAGACTAACACAGCTATGTATCTCTCGGTTACAGGCAGTCCTCGACTTACAATGTTTCGAGTTATAATGTTTCGCACTTAAAACATTTATAAATTGACACCCTGTTTCAACTTTCGACTTTATAACACTTGATCTGACACCAAGCCACGGCAGCAAACAAGTTCACTGCATCACCCATCTCCCTGGAGAACATCTGTCTAAATTTCCTTGGACACTTTCTTTAAGAAAGCAGCCAAGACTCCAGAAAAACCTGCAGCCAAGACTCCTGAGAAGACTCCAGTCAATAACTCTTCAAAAAGTCCAACCAAGAGCCCTTCAAAATGTCCAGCAACGTCTTCTCAAAGAAGTCCTTCCAAATCAATATGATTGCTATTTATAATATAAATACATTAATGTAGCTATATTAATCATCTATAATTGATTAAGTACAAAATTCTGGGTTATTTTTGGTGAAAATAGGGTATTGGGCCTTGGGTTCAGGAACCAATCCCTCATTTATAACATTGTTTCCTATGGGAAAATCAGTTCCGAGTTACAGCATTTTGAATTAAGACACAGTTTTCAGGAACCAATTGTGTCCCAAGTCTGAGGACTGCCTGCTTGAGGACCAGCCAAGATAAGTAACTGGAATGCTATACAGAAGGTTATTCTTTTGGTATATAGGGGCTGGGTCATTCAGTATGAGGAACGTCAGAAGTCTGTTCTTTTAAATTTTCAAATCCTATTTACAATTCCATGCAGTTTAATTAGTGATGCTGTAAATTATTTGTTCTGTGGTAGCACCTGGAGCCTCCAGCTGAGATGAGAACTATTATATACAAAGGCCTGCACAATAAAAATATTACCATTTCCAAGCATTTAAAAATAATGAGTCAGACCCCCAAATCCTGACCTTAGTTTAAAAATACACATTTTTATATACCATCTCTCTTTTTTTTAAATCTCTAAAACAGTGATTCTCAACCAGGGTGTCAACCAGTGCTTTGAAAACTGCCACAAGGTGTGAGGAAATAAACAGATAAGTGCAAGTGCAGGCTCAGGCTTCTTCCTGCCTGACTCATTCCCTGTTCCCCATTGCCCAGCCCTCCCACAAGGAGGTAAGCATTGTAATGTATAAATTAGTTTTTGTGAATTGAGTGACACCCAATCTAAAAATTATGGGCGGGGTTCCTTGAGTCCAAAATTGTTGAAAGCCACTGTTCTAGAATATATTCGGGTCACAGTTTTGTGTGTGTGTGTTTTCTTTTCTTTTTTTAAATCACATGCCTCCAGGATCTGTGGCTTTAAGAAAGACACTAAATATAATAGGACACATGATAAAATTGGAAGCATTGGCAAAGCTGTATTATTAGCGGGATCTGGAGATCCCAGCCTAGCCAGGGTTCCATTCTGCTAAATTTTGTACAAAATACAACACAGCATAACTGTAACTTTTTTTCTTTCCCCAAAGATGTCACAGTCACATACACAAACTTGGGACTGGAAAAGGAGTTGAAATGACTCCACCAATGCTATGCTGCAGGTCAATAACAAACCTCAAAATAGAAGTGTGGATACCTGTCTTCTAATTCACTGCTTTAGCCACAAGCAGACATTCTCATTCATCAAAGAGATTTTTAGGTTTTATTTTAAGAGGAGGCAAGCTGGCTCCCTGAGGTTTGGTTTTGGTTTTTTTCCAAGCTCCACGGTGTAAAAAAAAGTCACGTCCCTTGTTTCCTGTCATTGGTCTAAACCTCCAGAAACAGGCAATCATTCTATGATCTTCTTAGAGCAGCCGTCATGGAAAATACCTCCATTTGGCCAAGATTCACACACACATCATAAACTAAAATGATCACCATCCAGTCATTTTTCTGAATAGCTGTCTTCTTTATCAGCTGGATATGGCAAAACACATTGGCTGACAACAACCAACTCTTTGTATATAACACTGATGTGAGAAAAATTGTGTGAAAAATCCTGCGAGTGGGGAGATAACCCCAGTACCTTGGCAGACAAAACTATTTTAGTTATAAATGCCAGTGACCACAAGTGGAACTAAGAGCATCTGCTAAAACTGTGGTTTTGAACTGAAAACATCATAATTATCTTTTGAACAAACCAAGCAGTGGGTCCGTTCTGAATTTTGCATGGGTGTGGGTTGCTTAGTCATTTTATCCAACCCAAGAATGTTTGCTGAGTCACAGTTTGCACAGCACTCATTTCAGCTGTAGCAGAGTAAGCATTGTCAAGCCTTTGTAAATTAAATTAACTGATCAGAGTTCCTCTTTCTTCTCCTCCTCCTGCCCCCAATCCAAGCACTATGCTATTAGAAAAAAAACTACATTTCACCACACTCAGATTGATGTCTTATTTGATCAGGTACCTACTAACTCATTGACTGATGAAATCTACCATTTGTATGAATTTGGTATAATGTCCTGCTGAGTTTTTAAAGTATTTAACCAATACAGTGTACCCTACTGCATGAGCCCAATGAACAGACACTGGGACTAAGACACATGCTGAGGGCAATTCTTTTAAAGAAGGGAAGATTAACTAAAAATATTTTTTTTAAATAAAAGGAAGGCATCTTGAGAACAAATGAGTCCTTGTTCTGATAACTGCAGAGTGATCAGAGCTTATGTTTCTGTATGAGAGATGATTACTTGCAGGAAGGAATTCCCTTTGCCTGCCCTCATGCATGTCAATGAAAACTGACTAGCTTCACCAGAAGTGCTTTAGATTACCTTCCCCTCCTGCCTCATGAAATGTCAAATGTGTGTGGTCACTGCTGAAAGCAAGATACAGGGCATGGTGGTGATCAACAATTTGACTCGCCTTGGGAAATCTAGTGTTGCAGTAAAGCACGTAATAAGTCTGAAGCAGTGGCTTTTAATTCCCCTGAGGTCTTATCTTGGTGGAGAGCATTTACTCTGTGTAACCAGCTGCAGTTGACTGTATGTTTCTATTCCAATAGTTGAGACAAATTGAAGTGAAATATTTTGGCCCTTGCAATAAAGCAGTCAGTAGCACAACAAATAAGGCAGTTCTTAGATATGATATAGCACTTTTGCATGGATGGCCAAATTTGTTTGCTATTGGCCATCAGTCATTAACTGTTAAGAGCTTAATAGCATGGCATGGCTTTGAGATGGTGACCTACAGATAAAAGTCTCTGTATCCCATTTTCAATCCCTCAAGCAGTCCTCTACTAATGTATATAGGTTTCTGTGCTGTGCTAGTATGATACAAGAACTTTCCCTCTCTTCTATAAGTTAATATTTATAAGCTGCTCTCCTTTTTTAAAAATATATTTTAAAAAATCAGCCAGTTGTGTAATCTATAACAGCTGGAAATTCTTCATCAGTCATTTATAACAAATGTCCATTCAGCAAAAAATGCCATTTCTTCTTCAGAGTCTGGAATCTAATGGAAACTGATGGTTAAATAAAAGAATGTCACAGCTGGAACAGCTGGGAGGAAAATTCTTCCAAGCCTGTCAGTTGTATTTATGTTAGACAAAAAAAGAAAAACAGAGGGGGAAAAAAGATCTTGGGCCATATTCTGCTCTGGGTTACATAGTCCTAAACCACAGTAATTTCCCTGAAGCTAGTAGATGCTCTATGACACCTTCAGCCAGTCACTTTTGACTAGAGCTAAGCAGGAAATGAAGGGAAAAGTCACAACTTCTTATTTTTATGCAGATCTTAATGAGGTCAACCCTGTTGTTAATCAAGGCTAGGACTGATTGGGAGTTCAGTTTCAATGACCCCACCTACATCTAATGGTTGGTTGGGGCACATCAAGGATGAAGTAGGGAGGAAGTACTACCTTTTAAATAATACAATTAGCAACACAACAAATAAATAATACAATGGTGCAAAACACAGCTGTGGTACACCTGCTTTACACAAGCCTATTGATCTCTAGCAGCTGTAAACTTGGCAGGCCTGTTAAAGGGAAGATTGTCCCTACACAGACATATCCTCCAATAGTATAGGTCAGAGCATGCATTAGGGAGATCAGTACTCAGAAACCTGTATAAAGTACAGCAGGCCTGAGGCTGCTCTATTGTATGTCAAGACATTAGGGACACTGTTCTTCTTTAACTAGATGAGTTAAAGCAGCACTGCTTAGATGTGTAAAGCTTTTTCTAAACCATAAAAGCCACTTGCTGCTTTTTGGCATCATTTAAACTTTTTATCTACCAGCATTCTAAGAGCAGAGGGAGATCAATGACAGTGGAGAGTGATGCATTATCATCAGTTATTTTTTATAAATAAGGACTCTTCCCATGCCATGAAGGACAGTATGATTGAGAAGTGATTTCATTATTTTCTTCCTCTCAAAAACATTCAGAAGGTTAGAACTGAATGCACTGAATAAATTTCTTGGGCCAAATGCTGGACTATATGAGCACACAGCTCAGGAAATGGCCTGTCTCCTATTCCCTCCCAATATAACTTAATGTAGCTTCAGCTAAAAGGTCCTGGGGTTGGTGGCATTTTCTGAGTTAGCTATGTAAACTTTCCCTGATTTAGGAAAGTAAGCACCCTGCAGAAATGCACAAGTCTGAGAAAAAATACCCACATGTGTGCAATGACCATGATTGCAAAGCCCAGGCAGATACTCTTACAGACATGAATGGACACCTAACTTTTGAAAACCAGCCTTTTTACTAGCTGTAAATTTAAAGATCCTGTTTCTCAGGACATTTTCCATGAAGCCAGTTAAAACGTCTCAAATAAAAACACAACTTAACTACATTTACAGTCTACAGCTCCCATAATAGCACATGTGCTTTTATCAAACATTTTCCAGCTACGGTGAGATAAGCACCAGTCCTTAGCTCTCCAGCCACAGCTAGTATGATATAACCAGAGTCACAGTGTGCACAGTAGCTTTAACAAGCTACAAATTTGTTTTTTTTTTTAAATTCTCACCTTATCAGTATCTTCCACCTGCCTGAAACATTTTACTTTCTTCATCTGTTGTAGACAATGAGTATTATCTTACAGTGCAGCATCAGTAGGCAACATATCCATATACCTTTGAATAATTAGTATAATATGTGTTTACAGGCAATTGGTAAAACAAAACTAAACTGAATTTAGTAAGAAAGAAGTGCAATGTAAGAACAGCTGATAGTTAGGGATGGAATCAGTTTAGTGCAATGATATCTAGGAAAATCTCCAAGAAATAAAAACACACAGTTTTGGGACAGAATTGTTTTCTATGTCTATGTAAGTCCAATAAACACTTGGCTTAAAAAACTGTGGCCAGGTATTTTTTTACTTTTTGGAAAAAGAATCTGGTTCTGAAAAACTGTTGAGCACTTGCAATTTCAAATTACTATGATGTCTGTCACGAGGGCTCAGAAACTTTAAAGTTCAGGTGCTATATTTGATAGCAGCAAAGTTCTATTTAAGCAGTAAAACTGAACTTATTATCTATACACCTTTTGGAGATTGATGGCTCAAGGAAAATAGCAAAGTTTTTCCTACATAGAATCAGTATTTCACATTTCTACTTGCCTTTGTGTTCAGTTATTTTGGTAGGAGTAAACCTACTGCCAACAAGGTTTAATCTCACTGTTAATAATTATTATTGTATGTCATTTAATATTGACAACAGAAGCTGTTAAAATCAAAGAAATCAACTATAAGAACAAACATTCCTAAAATTAGAGCAGCCAAAGGATTAAATGCTATCCTTACTTGCTAAGGATCTCACTGTTTGAATAAATTTTCCTGTGCTAAAAACAGTGTTTGTATAGGGCTGTGGGTTAATGAACACCATTTGTTTTGGCCATTAGTTTAGCCATGATGTCTTTATAAGCCATACAGGATAGACTCTTATTAATATTACTGAGAATTTTTACTTGAAATTTCTGAAGCCATATACCATATAATACAGTTCCATGTTAAACATCTGAAAGGCAGTATCTTGTTTATCCAATTTCAGTCCATGAGGGCTGAAAACATTTAGTAGGTTAAACGTGAAAATAATATAGTCTGCAGTCCAAAGCTACAAAACAGATGCATAACTCCCAGTAAACCTATATGTATTCCTCATCTCAGTCAGTCTTGTTATACTATTAGATTAATTTTGTTCAATATTAATACATCAGTATAAGGGCTTTATAACAAAATGGTCATCCATTACTGAGACAGAATATACTAGACTCTTGCATTCTGAGATACGTGTTAAGGACTTTGCTCTCTCTCTCTGCAGTTTTTTAGCTGTTGCAGTGTCCCCTGTTCAGTCTAATGCTTTTCCTAAAGCAAGCACTATCTTTGAGCATATACATGATTCCTTCCTTTTATAACGAATGCATCTTTGCTCGCAAAAGAACAACTTGGTAAAAATTAGACTTTCCCTCCACCTTTGTTCTCCTCTGAAAGCACAGCCAACATATTATTCAGGACAACAGTAGAACAGTTCACCTTTCAAACACTGTCCTACACTGACAAGAATGTGATGCCTACACAGACTAATGTAGGGTGAAGGTAAATCAGCATCAGAGATATGTGTAAGCCCCTTACACAATTCCTCAGTTTTAAAAACTTACATAGCTGACACTCAGGGTTTAAAGTAGTACCAGCTTTGGTCATAGCAATCCTTCATTTGGTGCGCAAAGAGATTTTCCCTTCCAGCACATTGCAAGGACAGGGACAAACAAGAAAAAAACATATATCCCAAAGATGTAAGGCTCAGGGGAGCATACATGAGACATGTTGGCATCTAGCTCAGTACAAGAAAATAAAGATGTGCCAGAAGTGAGTCGAGAGTCATGGCAAATGGTAGGCACGAAAAGGTGCTATGGAAACCCAGAAAAGTGATACATTTATCCTCTGTGTCTCTACAAAATTTTCTCTCAGTTATTTTAGCCTGGTCAATGATAACTAATATGCTAAAATGAGTGGTCTGGACAAACTCAATGGTAGAAGGGGTTCACAGAAACAACTAGGTTGGCACCTTTCACCCCATGAGGCAAGTCACTCTGAATTTCCCTTGGGGAAGTTATCATAGCTGGTTGCCTGTCATATATTTGCTGGCTAGGACTAGAGCCTGTATATAAATCTGCCTAATAGGTTCCTTTGTGAGTTGCTGATTCATTATTTTATAAGAGGTACATTAGGAGACATTCAGGCATTGTTCAACCAGTCCTTCCTTTTTAGTTGGTTAGTACTCGTACTGTGGGAAGGCAATGTTTGACTATGTTGGAACTCCAGTGTAAATGGCCATGAGTTCCCCCATTTATTTCTATGCATCCCATGAAGAATAGAGTTGGGACTGCAGCTTAGTTTCTGCACAAGCTATGAATATGCCCGAGAGATATTCTGTCTTCTGGCAGTATCGCCTTTTTTCCCACTGTCAGTCATTCTGAAGCCCTTAGTTAGGCTTCAATCATTCTGAACTGGAGCACTGAGTTCTGATTGAATAAAAGACAAATTCTGAAGCCCTGCATTTAGCCCAACATGTACTTTATATGTGCTGTGACTATTTTCGCTAACTAAGCTGTCAGGACACACATGATGTTCTAAGAAGCAATAAGGTTTTTATACTTTGTAACAGGGCACATACTCTGGTGCCTGTTACAACATAGAGAATTTTCCCCAACTCCCATTAGAGAAAGGAAAACTTACCTGTACATAAAAGGCAAATTAAAGAGCAGGGCTACACATGCTGTCAGGATCCCAGGTGTTTTTGACTACACCTTGCTCAGCCAATGGCAAGGAAACACGGAGGAGCAGAATTGACTTCTCATTTGATCAAGGATGAAACCTGGAAGTTAAAACCTGAGTCAGCCCAGAGGGTCAGGTGCCTTGGGGAGGGGATGCACAAAAGACCTTCAGCTCTTGCAAGCCACACGGAGGCATGGCAGATCAATTGGGTTAATTGGCATGAAGACTAGGAGACAGCCCAGCAACTAAGGTAAAAAGAGATACACTTACCTCAGGCAAAGAGATGGCATGGGAATCCTTCATTGGGGTGAGGGAACTGCAATCTCTGGTGAGTCCTGCACACCTGGGTTACCTACTGAGGGAAATCCTGAGAATCTTCAAGTAGGGAGATCTTGCTATCTAGTGTGGGGAATTAGTAGGAGAACTGAGAGGGCCCTACTAGGCAATGGTGATTGATTGCAACATTGGCAAAGCCACAAGCTTCTGAGCCAGAGAACTAGAAAATATAGGGGGACTGGAGCTAAAGGCCTAAGGCTCGGTGAAAACCCAAACATGATGTGGGGAATGTGAGGGTGGCAGACGAGTTGCTGACAGACTGGTCATGATGGGATAAGGAAGACATATTATCCTGCAAACGGATGTTTGGATTGTAGGAATGAATTAATGCACAGGGCCAGATATTTAGCGGGGCCCAAGTAAACCATGTGAGTTATGCATATATGCATGGACTTGTTCAAGAATGAAAAGATAAAGGGTGTTAATGCCAGGGATAAAAGGGGCTAAGCAAAGTCTCCATTTAGAGACCTAGTGGCAGCCAATGTACAGAATAGCATGGACAAATAAGCTGTTTCCAGTCACCTTTATGTGCTTGCTGTGAGGACAGTGTCAAATGAAACCATTGGCCTAGATTGGCTCTGTGGTGTGGTGTAGGGGCAGAGAAGCCCTGTGAAGCGGCCCCTGGCCATTACCCAAATATTAAGCAAGTGAAAGATCTCACCTCCCAATACTTATTTTGCTTTCTTTGTTTTTTTCTTAACATCAAAGGCATAGCAGGTGAGCATTGAAAGAGAGTAGAAAAGGAAGACAGGTAGTGGCTGATCTATCACTGGCAAGTGGGAGGCTTTCACATACTTCTTTACCTCTTATTCATGATCTAGTAAAAAGGCTTGGGTTTCATCCCTTCTTCTGTTTCCACCTTATTCCCCTGGAGCAAGGAATTATCTGTATGCCACCTGCTTGTATGCCACTTGTGAAGAGTAGTGTACTGTGCTCTGTTGAAATAGTGCTGGCATCCCACTGCAGCAAATATTCCCAGGAGCCCCTAGGAGGAATTCTAACTCAGACTGTGGGAAGAAAACGTCCCTCCAGAGCCTTCGTTACAAGCTATGACTAAAAGCCATAATTCTTTCTTAAGATGGACAGTTCTTAACGGAAGGCACAAATTACAATTGGTCTATGGGACATCTATGAGACTTGGTCTTTTGGCTAAGATCATGTGTTGTTCTGTAACACTGAAATAGTGATATCAAATTCTTTCGAAGTAAATAACACTTCATAAAATTTGCGGGTATTGCAAACATTACTGGAGTGTTAAGTAAGGATAATGGCAGGAAGATTAGCATTAGCAGTTTTTATATAGCAGTAATGTTACCATCACTGGAATCCTATGTTAGTTCTGGTGTCCACACTTCAAAAGACAACAATGTAAACTTAGAAAGGATTCACAAAAAAAGCTACAAAAATAATGCAAGGTACACAATGTATGCCATATAGTCAGAGACTTAAGACGCATTCTCTGTTTAGCATATCCAAGGAAAGTTGTCTCTTCCTTAGAGATTTAACTGTTTGTGACAAATGAGTTTTCTTAACCCATTTCAAATGCAGACACCAACACCTTTCACTCATCACCATCCACCGGTCCCATCAGGAGGAGAATCATGCTTCAAGGTACAGGGAAAGATCACAAATTAATTTGACTTTTTTTTTTACTAATGTAAAGCATCTACAGTGAAACACATGGCCAAGAGCAGTCAAAATGATCAATAAATAATAGTCTACTAATCCAAACCCAACCCAGTTCTCTATCCTATCTGGCCATTGACCTTGCTTTATTCCCTGGCAGAAGACAACCTACATACATATTGCTCTGCCCAGAGTCCTCACTCCACTGCCACTTGTAGTACTTTCAGCTTCAGTCATCTCTCATTTCCAACACAGCAACAAGAAGAATGCCCAGTGAGAAACCCCTGCATCAATGTGCAGTCCCCTGGCCAGAACTCAGTATTAAAGCAGCTGTCAAACTTTGGGGAAGAGCAAGTAAAATCCATGGACTTCAGTTACCAATGCCCAACAGCATGAAAACATACCTTGAAAATTGCTGACTAATCATGGGATCAGCTAGACTAGAGAATGTTGCAGGAAGAGAATAAGGGGACCCAAGGGACTGCTACTGCAAATCAAAGTAAGCTCTATTGACTTCAATATGGGTATTTCTCATTTTACAAAACGTATGCCCCTTTCCATCATAAGGGAAATCCCTGCTTTGGTCTTCACAGCTGCAGAGGGTCCCTGGCATAGTTCTACTGCATAAATAAGAATGTGGGGATGCACAGAATGGGGGGACACATTCTGCACAGGACCCTGGTCTGCAGGGCTCCCTGCACAGAAGTCTATACAGGTGACTGGGAACAAGCTGAGGGCCAAAGCATTTGCTACAATAGGGAAACTGAGCTCCTTTGCTATGGCTGTGAATCATTAAGAAGCATCCTTTCCTTCCTGCCTACCTCTGCTCAGGTCAGCTATACCCAGAGATCTGGGCCAGTGACAAGCACTGATAAGAATTTTAAGAGATTTCAAAATACCTTTTTGGGTAATTATTACTTCCTGTAATAACAGACTACACTAATTAGCATGCTACCTGAGAGCCAGCGCAAATATTTGTAGAGGCCTGGAGACACTCAAGGTCAAAAAAATGCAATATCCATTTCCTTTTTACTGTTATTGTCAAGCCTTCTTCCTTTGATTCACTCTTTGGAAGCTTTTTGGCTGCTTTCTTCTTCCTCCAGTGCTTTTAAAAAAATGAAAAGCACCTAAAGTGCTATTTTGAAGTTCCGTCTGTGTTCCCTGTTTCACGTGCACTTTATCCTTCTGCTGCTAAAGCCTCGAGGTTGCCTTTCAAAAATCCAAAGTAAAAAGTTAGTGACAAAATCCTGGGGACCTTTCCTGGGGACTTACTTTCAGACAGCTCTCAAATGGGGCACATTGTTTAAGCTGGTGCACCCAATCAATGAGTTGTTGTGAATGACAGTAACTCATACCCGGTTTTAGTTGCACAAAAACTTTGTCTACACAATGAAATTGCACTAATATGATTTTAAATGGATTTAGTTAAACTGGTGCTGTGATGTATTTTACATTAGCCATTCTATATGGTACCATTTCTTTAAATGTTTATTTACTGCTTGCTTCCTTAGGCACCATATTTGTCTTCAGTTTGGTTCTTTTTCAGAACAATAAAAGTTACCAGCCATGTAAACTATGTGATCCTCTCCCAAGCTAGTCTAATCTCCCCACCACATTGGAGCCACAAGATATAACAGGGGAAAAACTCTAGATGGATAATTCTTTTGGTTTAGAAGTGGCTTTCACCTGATTTCAGACTAACACAGCTACTTACCTCTCTTTAATCTGAACTGAAATAAGCCACACTTAAAATGAAGTAAGGATAGGTATGGGAAAATAAAAGAATTACTATTAAGAGGTAAGAGGAGGCAGGATTTTATTACATGTCAGTTGCTCTACCATAACTCCCTATGTGCAGTCTTGTAGGGTGCAGACAGAAGTGCGGCTCCCCACTCTAACTCAGAACACTTTGCAGGAAGTGTTCTAAGTGACAGTGATCCCCCAGACCAAACAGAAGTTCACTGTTGGGTCCAGGGGGTAGAGGAATCTAGCTGCTGGCTGGGAGCCTACTGCTGGTTTCCCGTAGTAATGGCCCCTTCTCCTGCCCAGTCCACACTATTTTCAGAATGGGAGCGGGGAAGGTGAGTAGAGGGAGCTTGTTCTAGCGGCTTCCCTGCCAGTGCTGGAGGATGGGGTGGGTGGATTGGAGCCCCACCCCCCTGTCCTGTCCCCCTCTCCAATCCACTCACCTCACCCTCTAGTGCCAGCTGAAAAAAACCCAGACCAAACTCCCACTACTCCCTTTCCCCTCTCTCATTCTGAAAAAAAGTGACAGGCTAGGAGGCAGTGCAGACAGAAGTTATTGAAGATGCTATGTTTTGAAACATCTCCATCTGAACGCTCATGCAATGAGGATTCAGATTTTTGCAGGGCCAGGCCCTTTTGAAGTGCTTTGCAGCTATGCCCTTCTGTCAGGTCGTGGCTATAGAGCTCTTTCAGGGGATAGATCAGGCAAAAATTGTCACTTCTAGCTGCACCCTTAGTCCACAGTACGGGAATGTTAAACAACCGTAGTTTAGGTCTCAATGAAAGAGGCTAGAGTCAATGAAGAGCTCTACAGAGGTTTGCCTCAGATTAAATCAGTGGAATTAAACTAGTTTAATTAATATGGTGCTACTCTGTACATTAACACTCTCTTAACAGCTTAATCCTGAGTTATGTTAATTGGGGGCAAACTAAACCAAAACAAGACAAATGTAAACCAACATTTGGGGGGGTTTGCCAGCAGCCAATCAAGGATGGTCAACGCTCAGCCCTTGGCAATTTGGGAGGCATGCATCAGTGCCCCTCACTTTCTGGCCAGTGACAAATGCTACTGGTGACAAAAAGGTCAGTGACAAAAAGGCTGCCAAGATACAGAAGGCTACTTGCAGATGTTAAAAAGAAAAAAATATGGTGCTTTACACATTCCTGCACCAAGCTCAGCACATGCCCAGAAGAGGCAGTGCCTAAGCTAGACCCGGTTCACCTGACATCTGTATAGATTAGTGTGGGGGGGGCTGGCACTTATATCTAATAGCTGATTGACTCATCTTTAGATAAAAGTGCCAAAAAGCCCCACTGAAGTGCCCAATATATGCAGGGACTGCAGATCTGGATCGAAGTAATGCACTGTTCTCTGGTAAAGTGCGTTTCTTCTTCTTTTTTTTTAAAGTCTGCAAGCAGCCAAAGTTAAACAAGTTTAAACTAAAGCAGTATAACCTAGTACCTTTAAGTAAACCCGTTCAACCTGTGTGTTTAGAAAACCATCATGCGATCATTTACTTTCTCCCTGAATTTGGGTCTTAATTTTATGTTTACACACCCAGTAACCAGTAGCATTTGGCCACAAATAAAATACATTATTTTTAGCACATCTTTGATGTAATATTTTACTCTTCTGCCCATTATTAATAGAAAAAACATACTGGGAACTTAAGTTGTGATTCCACAGTTCAATAGCAACAGATTAAAGTGACACAGGTTATTAATAAACTACCAATAATTTATATAGTGCATGTGTGATATTTAGCATGTGTTAGGTATATAGAGGGGTTATATCATTTCCTAATAAATTGGTCATCCTTCTTCCTACTGTTTAACTCAAAGCATGAGTGCTTTATGAGTCTACAAAAAATAATAAAGTAAAGCCTGCAAGTGAAATGCTAACTGGTTCCACTGAGGTCAATGGCAAAACTCCCATTGATTTGGCTAAAGCCAAGGGTTCAATTTAGGTATTGAAGTATGTGCAGATAGCTCCCTCAGAGCTTATCAGGTGGTCACTATATTTCTCAATGTAATCAGTTCTTTGTGCTTAGCAGCGGGAAGCAAAATATCACTAAATGTGTTGCTGTCAATGTTATTTTGGCCTCTTAATGAAATTTTACAAATTCTTCCCCTCTTGCTATTGTTAAAAGAACATTAGAAATAAATTGCTGAAAAGAAAGCAGCCCACTAAATGGTACCAGGTGAGTGAAAGAGTTGCTTACAATCCATTTGGCTAAGTACAGACATTCAAAAAGCCCAAGGAAGAATTGATCTGTGCAGGTTTCTCAATGCTGCATAGATTGGATCATAAGTGAAGGGAACATATGTTTGCCCTTCAGTAGAGGGAGGCAGGCAGGTGCCTGCACTGGCCATGACCAGAAAGCGAGGGGTGCCCCTGCATGCCTCCCAGCATGCTGGAGATTGCCAAGCACAGAAATCTCCAGCATGCTAACTGCTGAGTGGGGGCCACCCCTGATTGGCAGCTGGCACATGCTCCCAACCCCCTGCTGTCAGCCACAGGGATGGGGGGATCCAGCACAGAACCTCTCCCCAGCCCAGCTCTGCTCCCACCAGCTGTTGGCAGCCAGTGGCAACAGTCAGAGGGGTAAGGGGGGAATGCAGAGGCCCCCACTGCATGAACCTAGCCACCCCACACCCAGCCAGAACAGCTCCCCGTTTCTCCATTCCCCCTACACAACCACCACCTCACAGCTGCAGGCAGAAGCTACAGCTTGGAGCCACATGAGAACTGGGGGTGGGGGAATGGAGCACTCTGCCGCACACACTCCCCTACTCACTGTGCTGCCTCAGGGCCAGATCCACATAACAGGGGCTCTGCTCCCTCACCCCCAAATCCCAGAGTGGTGAATAGCCATGGGGCAATGAGCTGTGGCTCCTGGCTGCAGCTCTGAGGTGATTGGGCAGGCAGAGGGGGAGGGGAAGAGGAACAGAGCCCTGCACTGTGCAGAGCACCCCACTGTTCTGGCTTAGGGCCAGGGCCACACAGAGGGGGCTCCGTTCCCCCATCTCCCGTACCCAGTTCCCAGCCTGGCTGACAGCTGCAGCCATGAGCTGTTGCTCAAGCTCCACATGGCTATCCACCATGCCAGGAACCAGGGGTGGGGAGCAGAGCCCCTGCTGTGCAGACCCAGCACGGCCCCCACCCAGACCCAAGCCAGCAAGCTGGGGGGGCCCACATAGTGAGGGGCTCTGTTCTCTGGTTCCTGGCATGGTACATAGCCATGTGGCTCTGAGCTGCAACTCCTGCCTGCAGCTATCAGGTGGTTGGACAGTGGGGTGGAGGACTGGAACTCCTGCCATGCAGCCCCCTAACTGTTCAGGCACAGCTCAGGGTGGGGGCACGTGGCAGGGGGCTCAACTTCCCCCCGCCCTTCCCTCCACTGCTAACAGCTAGTGAGGGGGGCAGGCCTGTGGAGAGAAGTTTGCTGGCCAGGCAGCAGGGAAAGAGGAAGGCCCTGCCATGCAGCCCTCACCCCACTAACTGTGCTGGCAGGAGGTGGGCTTGGGCAGGCCTGACTGACAGGCACAGGCAGGATGCAGGGCTGGGGAGCAGAGGCTTTGCTGCATCAGTACGGGTTAGCAAAGGAGCCCACAAAGGCTCCTGGGATGCTGGGGAACTGCAAACTGACACGAGTCAGGAGGGGTCTGGGACTGAACTTCAGTAAATCAATCTAACCTAAACCGATGAATTCTTATACTACATCCATCCAGGTCTATCCATCCAGGTTCTGCCATTTTTAAACCAGTCTATGTGTGCTGTACTACTGTTCTGTTACAGGTTTAGACCTGCTTCCTATGACCAATGTGAAATGATCTTGCATGTTAAATATTTTTGTTATAGGAATACTGTCTTTTGATATGAATTACCCATTTCTAGTCAATATATACAGACACAGTGACAGTGGTTAAAGCTTGATGAACCCAACAGCTGTGAGTTTGAGCTTCACTCTTGTTTCCCCAGATGTTTCTCCAAACCTACCCCCAGTTGACCCATCTGTAAGTTAACGCCTGGTTATTTGGGCTCGAGGTGGTCAAAGGCAGTTGGATGTGAAGTTAACCACATCACTCCCTTGTGTATGGTTGCCTATAGAAATTGGCAACCCTAAACCACAACACCCCTGTGGGTTGCTAGGTTCAAATGAGCCTTTTTTTTTTAAGTCTATATGTACCTTGCAAATGAATCAGTACTGACACCAGTGTTTTCCACTTCTACATCAATATCAGCAAAAGTCCCCAAAATTGTCAAAGGAGGGTGTCCTTCTTTTCAGAACTATGCTTAGTGGAAAATGTATTCATAGTAACACAGATGACTATACACTGGGAGCAACAGTTGGTCTAGTAAAGCCTGAAGAGACAATATCAACGCATGACCTACAGTAGTAATGAGCAGCCTGTGGAGGAAGATTTCTTACTATCCCATAACCATCAAAATCCCCTGCCTTAGGATCATTTATTCAGGTTTAGCACAGAGAAAGACTTGCCCAATTATGTAGACAACATTTCTGAGGTGCACTGACTTCACCACCCTTTTTCCTCAGTTTAGGAAAGCAAAAATATATATTTGCCTTGCAAATTATTCTAGTCAGGACTTTGTCTATATATTTTGTGTCAAAAATCCCACGCACCACATGGATTTGTCACACAACTGCAATCTAATTAGCATAAATGGGTAATTCTTAAAGAAGAAATTTTCCATCTAAAATTACTGTGAACATTCTTTGTTTGAAAATTATACTTTCTCCCCCCCTGGTCCCACACTCTCTGTTGTCTCTAGTAAGATTATTAAATGTTTGTTGTTTCTTCCTATGCGTATGTCTGTCACCCTCAGATGGAAGGACTGCCAATGATGATGTGTATATGTAGTGTGAGCACAATGAAACAGATAAGACAGTAGTAATCTGTAATGAGAATTGCTGTTCCTATTGCTAACTGTAATCCAAATGCTAATCTTTTACCTCCTACATTAAGAAGATTCAAATTCAGTTGCAGAAACCTGAAACATAGATATCTAACAAAGCTTGTCTTAATGCATGCTTTGTTGTTAATGTACACAAGAAAATAATCATTTAAATGACATATACTTTTTTAATATTAAACTAAAAAGTTTATCTTTCTATACAGATTCTTCTAAACAGATTCTGCTTTGTTCCTGAATATTCCCTCTAATACTTAGGGACTTGCAAATACATGTGCAAGCACACATTAAGGGTAGATGGACAAAAAATTCACTGAGGACCTATAATTCTATTGATTTCATTGCCTCAGCACCATTCAAGATTTAATCAACTGGAATAAAAGCAAGTTTTGTTTAAGAAAGGAGTAACTTAAACTGAGGAAGCAGGAAAATGAGGGAAAACAATGAGAGGAGATGTTGTCAAAATACATGAAAAGACAAAGAAAAAGGATGAAAAGAAGCTGAAGCTAGTGCTTTTATTTACACTTTCTTGTAACATAGAAACAAAAAGGACATGAATTTAA
This sequence comes from Alligator sinensis, assembly GCF_000455745.1. Lineage (NCBI taxonomy): Eukaryota > Metazoa > Chordata > Crocodylia > Alligatoridae > Alligator > Alligator sinensis. The sequence continues at coordinate 1,730,425 of NW_005841936.1, forward strand.
ATGGAAAGGTGACATATTTAAAATGAATAAAAGGAAATGCCTTTGAATGCAATATACAATTAAACTGTAGGACTCACTTCTGCAAGTTATCACTGAACCTTATAGAGTCAGAAAAATATTAGCCATTTATTTGGATCATGAGAACAGTCAGTTAAAGCTGGATAGAAAGCTATGTAAGACATAAGCTCTTATGATTCAGAGCATAAATCCTGAACCTGCCTCGGATTCAAGGAAAACTTAATTGTAGCAGACTTTTTGCACCTGAATCTAAAGCTTCCACAACTGCTTGCTGACAAAGACAAGATGCCATATTAGATGTTTGTCTGACTTGGTCTAAATTGCAGGTCTCATGTTATAGATTTCATAGATTCATAGATGTAGGGTCGGAAGGGACCTTGCAGATCTTCTAGTCTGACCCCCTGCCTTGGGCAGGAGAGAGAACTGGGCTCAAATGACCCCAGCTAGGTAATCATCAAGCCCCCTCTTAAAGACCCCCAAGGTAGAAGCCAGCACTGTTTCCCTGGACCCCAGCAAGATAAGCATAAAAGCGTTTTGTGGAATCAGAAAAAATATATGCCTTAAACTTTGATTATTTTAGTTATAAGATAACATAACCGCTTTGTGGAGAATTGCTGGCTCTGTATAGTAGAACAGATAAGAGAAAGTGTTTGTTCTTTGTAACTCCTCTGCAACTGCTTCGCTCACCGCGGCCTTAAAGATAGCAAAAAAGTATGTACAAATCTGATTTCCAGGTGCAAGAAGGAGGTTTGTGAACTAACCTTGCCTCCCCCATTAGTTCCCATCCTGATTACAGCAAAGAAATAATGAAGTAATATTATAGCCGCTTTTCATGCTAATTTCACTATATGATCACATAAGTTGTAAGCAACTGTTAAAAAGTATATAAGCCTCCTGATTTTGCTCTTGGGGGGGGGACCCCTTCCAAGTGCTTGGGAAATCCATGTCACTTTGGAATCCCCCCCTACAGCTGTAGTTTCTTTTAAATAAAAGCTTCTGCTAACCTAACCCAAAAGTATGCTGCGTGTGTTTCCACGACAATACTAAAGATGTCTGTTCAAGGCTCTGGGTACTCAAGTCAATTAATCATGTAACAAATAATATTCAGCTAAACATGAGCAACATTAGCATCCATTCCAAAGACAGAAGCCTGGCTGGCCAGTCCGGCAACATCTGTCTTTGTTATCTAGTAAGTATCCCTTTAGCGTTCTCTAAAAACCTCTCAAAAAGCGGGGCCCAGAAAGCCACCAAATTTGGAACAGTTCTGTCCAAAAAGTGAATTCTGTATCCCTCACAGAGCACACTCTGCCAAGCTCCCCCACTCTTCTGAGAGGGCATATGCATCTAATGCATAGGGATTCTGGTTTTGTCTCATAAAACAATTCCAAAATTCTCTGCTTTAAAATACAACAACCCCAGCTCCACATCTCCCCATAATTAGAACAAAATGCCATTATATATTATTTGAATTGATATGGTGTTTTGTTTTAATCATGGAAAAATGTGGATGGGGGATGGTTTAAAAGCAGAGAATTTTGGATTCTTTTTATAACAGAGAAAACCAGGATCCCTGCAACTTCTGCTTGCAAAAGCTATGCTAGTGTGGGTTCATTTAAAAAACCCTGTGCAATCACAGATAACTTCAGGGCAAGAAAGGAAGAGCTGATGTTGCAGGCAGTATCAAGACAGTTATTTGGGATCGGGTGCGTTACAGTAAAACCTAGGGCCACAGCCGAGACTGGGGTCTTTATTGTGCATAAATACCTCCAGCATGTCCCCACAACACAGTGAAGTGTCATGTAGAGATATGTGATCTAGTTCTGAATGAGTTAACTCAAGCACCACAAGCATCGACATAGCGCTCAGCCAACATACCCCGTTCTCAGCAGATCTAATAAGTCTGGCTGGTGCTAATGTGACTAGATGGCTTCCATTAGCCAGGTGACCTCATTGAGGCCTAACTCAGGTAACTACATGGCACTTTGTGCTCAGGAGAACCCAGGTCTCCTACTTACTGATCAAATACTATAACCAATAAGCTTTTATGAAAACCACAAGATTATGATGAATAGTGATCATTGCCACAACTAGTAAAAGGAAACCAATGAGGCAAGCTCGGTTTTTGAAAACATAGCTGTAGACACCTATATTAGACAGGGCTCTGGGCTCTGGATCATGAGTGGAGAGAAATGCCTGCTGCATCCAAGACTCGGGCACCTAAACTCGGGAACAGAATGACCCCTGTGCATAGTTTTTCTTGCTTTTTACCCCCGCCCCCCTCCCACAAATCAATGCAGGGTTTTCTGAATTATCATTGTGAGAAATCTGACTCCCTCCGTGTACTCTATAGGCAGTGCAACCATCTAAACACCTGGGGATTGCAGCCAGGAAGGGACAAAAGGATGCAGCGAAAAGTTAGGCAGTGCAGAACCTAATCTATAGACACGTCTTTTGAGTGGATTTAGTTTTTACCCTCAAGGGATGGTATTTAGCCCAGCAATAAGGCACACTGAAGGGCTGAGTAGGGGATAATGGTATCTTGTAGATCTTGCTGTATGTATTTTGTGGACAAACAGCATACTGGAGACCACACTGTCATATTAATTCCCCATAATCAAAGTGAGCTAAATTAATAATATGACAACACATGACTGTATGTGACGGAGCTGTTGGAGCAATTATTTATATGCCTTACCTGCTGAAATGGGTTTTCTCTCTCTTTTTCATTCTTTTAATGACCACTGTTATTTTTGAGACAATATCTGGAGCTTTAAAAAATTCCAAGGATTTTACCATTTAAATGCATACAGGGTAACTTTTTTTTTATTATTGTATTTATTAACAGATTGGAAAACAACCTGACTTCTCCTTTCCCTTTTTTCATTTAGAAAAAAAAAAGCCAAAGGTCAGAATCTAATAGCTGCTGCAAAATAATGATATTTTTTTAAAATTCAGAATTAGAAAGGGCTCAAACCACAAGTCCAAATTTAGATTTCAACCTGTGAAGATTCAGGCCTTTAGATTCATGTTCATGGAGAGGTAGGGGTCTGTTGGCAAAATTCATTTAGGCAGCTGTATTCAGAATTTGAAGGTCCCTAACAAGTTAATGCAGATTTTTGGTTCAGATTTGTCATTACTCATGCTACAGAACTTGATAATTGTAGTTGTTGTTACTCACAGTGGTCCGTAGCTTGTAAGCTACTCCACTAGAGTATTCATTAATGGTATATTTGAAGAAGATCTGATTTTTTTTTCTTTTGGAGCTACTCTAAGTTCCTATTTAAAATGAAGGGTTGCTTTAACTCACCTATAGGCCACAAATGTATCTGTTTGAATATTAGCTGTAGTTCAGGCCACTCATTGGAAAACTCTTGTCAATTGGATTGTTTCTCTGGCAGACACAATGGACACATTTGGGCTGTTTCAATTTGATTTTGCTGGCAGCTGTCCCACTTGTATAGTAAACAAGGAAGGAACAATTTACATTATTGATATTTGGACTTCAGATGCCACACCTCTCTCCTTCAATGTATTGTCTGGTGTTCAAAAGCAGACAAGAACCCCTGAGAAATGATTAATTAAATTAACACTAATAAGGAATGCCAAGCCAGTTGCTCAGCTAATTGTATGATGGACAGGGGGTTCAGGCTAATTTATAAAACAGGGTTCAGTGCAAATTTACAGAACAGGCAAAGAGGGTCATGAAGGTATTGCTTTGGGTTTTTAGAGAAGACAAAGAAAAACCTTTATTAGTCTCCAAGAAGTGGAGGCTGTCTGACCTTTTGACTGCCAGGCAGCTGCTAATGTATTGCAGCAATAAAATGACAAAGGAATAAGTGTGGGATTAGGTATAATGGATTGGAGGAGATGGGGATGAGAGGCTATATTTTAGCCTTACCTCCCTGTAGCACTGATTGTGGTTATTAGATTGGATTAAATTAGGGGGTTAAAGAAGGGGCATCCAACAGCCAGATTCAGGGATGGTAGATTGAATGCATACACACGACTAGCCCTATGAGTGATTCTGCCAGAATGCACCTGTGGCCTGGTGGAGATTGGAAAATCTGTGCTGTCCCACCTGGGAAAGGTACCCAAAACATTTATCTCCTAGGTGCAGGTTTTATATAAATGTAATACTTCTGAAAACCTTTGCTTTGGTTCTAGAGCTGTGTTAAATAGTGAACAGAATCCAAGTTCCTAATCTGGAGGAGAAATGAAAAAAGGTGTGACTTACATGTCAGGTATTACCTGAGCAGAAAACAGGTGGAAATGTTATTTATTATTTAGTGACAGGGCAAATTTGTGTGCAATGTATACCAAAAAGTGGTGGAAAGGGTGATGTAGCAGTAAAAGCAATCAACAGGAGGGCATTTGATAAAAAAGCAAGGGCCACTGCTTTAAATCATATTCTCGTATTGGATGCTTTTCCTAATCATTCTTTTATTTCACTGTGGTAAATCAGTCATGCCCATGGAGTAACAGTCCAGGTTTCTGACCATCTTACATGCAATTTGCATGCAACACTGCTATTTACATTGCCTCCAAGCTTGGCTATAGTCTCCATGGGCCTGATTCATCACTGTGCTACATCTTATGTAGTGATTTATACCACAGGAAAGTGGGTAAATATACTAACCATTTGATTAGAAAGCACTTTACATTCACTTTAGGCCCCTTAGGGGTAGCTCTAAGTCACTGAAATAGGCCTTAACAAGATGGAACATATGCTTCTAAACAATCAGTACTTCATTTATATCTAGCACCAGTAATAATCTGGTGTAAATGATATTGACTTCAGTAGTTTTATTCCTGATTTACTTAAATACAAGTGATATCAGATTGAAGCCAAAAGAGACAAACTGAGTTCATAACACAAGAAAATGAATAAAAACTCCAAAGCAGAACTTTAAAAAAACTTTATTATATAGAATGCTAAACTCTGCACAGTATTATAGAACAAGAGATATTTTAACTCCTTTGAGCTGGGAGGATGGAGTTTTCTATGCTATTCTTGAATCTGGTTCATTATTTTTTTCATTATTATGATGGCAGTAAGGAATTAGCTGGTAATAAAAAAAAAAGGGGGAATAGATTTTGAGGTTAAAGCCATGATGCTTTTAAAATCAAGAACAATTGTGAGGTATAATTAAGTTGAAAAGGCCACAGAGGAAGAGTTTCTAATTTTAACCTAAAATACACAGCTTCAGTTAAAAAAAAAAAACAAAAAAAAAAAAACTTGGCAAATTTTGTAGAAAGCAATTGTAGAAACCACAAAAGACTCGTAACTAATATATATCAATTTGTAGAATTCATAAAGATTGATTTTTTTTTTTGTTAAGGTTTCTGCAAAAGGCCATTTTTCTTTGACAAGTTTTCCTTCTTATTTCAACAGCTCCTAACTTTTTAGTATGTTTAATTCCTTGGTCTCAATTATTCATGCAGAAAGACGACCAGACCCACTGGACACTAGTTTTGTTTAAATGTGTTTGCAAGCACTGATGGTGCAGACATTTACATACATGATGACTAACACAATGGGCATTTATACATAAGTAACGCCATCCAATATGTAAGTAAAGTCATCCATGTATTTACATGATGAGGATTTAGGCCTCAGTCCATGCTTGGATTTTCACGCTCACATGAGAATATGCTGTGCATATATTGATTGTGTCCATAAACTGTACATCATGCCTGAAAGACAGAATAGGCAGCTTAATAATTAATAAAACAATAATTAAAAAAGGATAAGTGAGTCATTGCTCATCAATTAATGTTTGTTCAGTTAATTGAAAATGTAAACTATGACATAACATTAGGAAGTAACCATTACATTTATTATTACTATTAGCAAAAAGCCATGGAGTAAAACTCAAGATCTGAATACCTCTGATCATTTACAGGAGGAGGGTGGAAGGGGAAAAGTGAAATCTAAAGTCTATATTTTCAACATTGCACAAGATTTCTTCTCTTTTCTCATCAATGTGGTGATTTTAAGTTTTTATAATGTTTTAGAATTTTTTAAAACTCAAGATGGACAGTGGGTAAAAATCCCTTTTAAAAGATTAATGGTTTTGTTTGGATGACAACTTTTACTTAAATAGTAAGCGTCATTAAAAAAAATCAATATTTATTTAATCAGATTTGTGAGAATCCCTTTACTTTAGAAATGTTCAGTAAATTTAGCTATTGGTGGGGTAATGTTTTTTGGGGTGTTTATTTTTTTTATTTTCTTAATGGTCATCACTTGATATCTTCTTACATATTAATATTGCTACACTGTTGATAACTATATAAATAATAATAATTCATGCTTGTTCATTGATAAATGGTGTTATGTCTGGAATGTTTATATGTTATTTATGTTTTGCCCTCCTGAATTGGATACTGATGTGCTGAATGGTCTGCAAAACTAGGCTTCATGTGTGCTCACGCTGAGAAATTAGTTTGCTTCATGTTCAGCTATTCCAGAGTTCCTGTACAAGACACACTCCGGTGTCACAAGTGCTGCCTCTTTGAGGTGAGTCAGAACTTGGATGGAAGGCTTCCAAGACTTCTCATTTATGTGTGATAGGGATTGGTGTTAGTGATTAACCAATGGGCAGTGTTCCTTTGAAGTTAATTTCCCAAGATGGTGTCAGGAGGCAACTGATAGGGCTGTTTTTTTGGTGAAATGTAAGAATTCTTCCAGATCACTTCTGGTCACAAAGGAACTATAGCAGTTTTTGCAAAAATGGGGTAGATAGACATTGCATCTCAGCCAATTCCTAGTGTAAGTGCATTCTGCCTGTTTCAAATACCCTGTGCATCTTCATTTGAACACAGTGGGCTTGATGATCCTCTCATTCACATCCATATAAATCCAGAATAATACCAGTGGGATACCACAGGTGTAACTTAGAGCATATATGTCCCCATACCATTTTAATTTCCTGACCTTATCTGGAACAGAGAGTTGCTTTGTACTGTTAAGCAGCTGCCACATTTCATCACAGCAGAAGGTGATGTTATCCCTGTATAGCATTTTGAGATACAAGGCATTTTATAAATTATACTATTATGCTTCTCAGGAAAATGATGTTCAGTCAGCACTGATTTCTCAGCATGGATCCAATTGTATAGTCAAACAATAAGTCCAGTTCAGGGATTGTAGACCTGTATGAAATTACCCAACTCTGTCCTCTGAAATAAACTCATTTATTTTGACTCAGGTGGATATTCCCATCTGTACAATGAGGTTTTACTGTTGGGGCATCACAACTGGGTCTTTTTCTGGGCAGGAAAAGAAAGTGGCACCAGCCACTGTCAGGGTACA
>NW_005841936.1:1738926-1754953 GCF_000455745.1 Alligator sinensis
GCCTTGAAGATAGCAAAAAAGTATGTACAAATCTGATTTCTAGGTGCAAGAAGGAGGTTTGTGAACTAACCTCGCCTCCCCCATTAGTTCCCATCCTGATTACAGCAAAGAAATAATGAAGTAATATTATAGCCGCTTTTCATGCTAATTTCACTATATGATCACGTAAGTTGTAAGCAACTGTTAAAAAGTATATAAGCCTCCTGATTTTGCTCTTGGGGGGGGGACCCCTTCCAAGTGCTTGGGAAATCCATGTCACTTTGAAATCCCCCCCTACAGCTGTAGTTTCTTTTAAATAAAAGCTTCTGCTAACCTAACCCAAAAGTATGCTGTGTGTGTTTCCACAGTTTCTTGAATAAGTCCGGAGTAGGTGCCTGCACGACATCTGGAGGGAGTCTATTCCAGGTCTTGGGGGCTCAGACAGTAAAGAATTTTTTTCTTATGTCCAACCTAAAATGGTCTTGTAGGAATTTATGACCGTTGGTCCTTGTTTTTCCTTGGGGCGCTCTGGTGAACAGATGTTCTCCCAGATCCTGATGAACACCCCTTGTGTACTTATGGGCAGCCACCAGGTCCCCCCTGAGCCTGCACTTTTCCAGACTGAAGAGTTCCATGGCTCTCAGCCTCTCTTCATAAGGCTGAAGAGAACCGGTCCAAGGACAGAGCCTTGGGGGACGCCACTGGTTATGGAGCACCATAATGACTCTCTGCCATTGACCACTACTCTCTGGGTCCAACCTTGGAACCAATTTCCCAGCCATCAGACTGTAGTGTAGCTGAGGCCACAGTTGGCCAATTTTTCCATGAGGAGGTCATGGAACACCAGATCAAAGGCTTTTTTAAAGTCCAGGAATATGACATCAATCTCTTCTTCCTTGTCCAGGTGATATGTCACCTGGTCATAGAAGGAGATGAGATTGGTCAGGGAAGCCCTACCCGTGACAAACCCCTGCTGGCTGTCCCTCAGGATGTTGCCCTCAGCCAGCTTATCCAGAAGGGTCTCCTTGATAATTTTCTCAAGAATCTTACCAGGGATTGAGGTCAAGCTAATTGGCCTGTAATTCCCAGGTCTACTCTCCGCCGTTTCTTGAAGATGGGTACCACATTGGCCTTCTTCCAGTCTTCAGGTACTTCACCTGAGTGCCACAATTTTTCAAAGATTTTCACCTTTCACCTTTTCGAATATGTCATCACCTTTAAAGCAGGAAGAGACAGTAGGCACGTCCAGATGAGCATGCATGTGCGTTTTCCCAGAGACAAATAGCAGTGGCACACAGTAGTGCCACTGCTGCTTGTCCCTGGAGAATGCCCATGCATGTGTGGCTCCAGCCAGCCAGGCTCCATTTTGGGGCAGCGCATGATCCTGTTGCATGCACCACCCGCTTTTTTTAGGCATGGGTTTTTTTGACACCAGGATCTCCTGGTGTCAAAAAAACCCTAATTAGCAGCGCAGGAGATCCTGGTGTCAAAAAAAACCCTGCACTGCTAATTAGCAGCTCAGGAACCACCTACATGTGCAGCATATGTGCTGTGCACTCAGCTGGATGCACCTGTGTATTTTCACTTATAAAATATATGGTAAAACATGGCCCTAAATAAAGATTTCAGAATTAGGCCTATTCAAAATATTTAATGTGTGCGAAATGCAATAAAGAAACCAGAATTGCAAAACAACTGTAAAAAAAAGCTTTTTAAAAAATCCAGTCCAATTAAAGGAGTTCAAGAAATGTTTATTTTGGAATGGAACTAATTTTAATTTTGCTGATTTTTCCAGTTTATCAGGAGATTGTTACCAACTTCTGATTTCTATTAACATCCAACTGCATTCATTTGTTTCTAGAAACTGTTTTTGTACATATAAATATAAAATATATAAATATGAAACTACACGATAATATAACAAGAAAGCTCGTAAGCCAGACTTTAACAAGCAGGATCTGTCAGATACAATTACAGAGTGACAGTAAGCAATGGTATAATCAGTCAACTGGCTAGCCAACCAAAATACCGCTCATTTAGAATGCATTTCAATGACCTCTTAGAATGAAATTCCTTGTGCAAAAAAAATGCTGTGTGGGAATATTTGGATGTTTATTTGTCAACATTGTTGTTTTCATTTTCAAAACTGTCACATGAACCAGACATTTGAGCACTGTCTGTTGTTTTTGATAAAATACTTTTCCAGCTAAGCCTGACAAAGAGCTTACATAGATAGAAGATGAAATTATATCAGTGCAATACCACAAAATGGATCCATATGCAATTACTATAGAGCTATATGCACATCTGCTGGTTTCTGTCTAAGCCTAGATGCTGTTTATTTTTTACAAGAGAATAATGTGTTCCAGAATTTATCTATATTAAAGAATTTTGCAAACTAAGGCATGAAACCTGCACAGATTGTCTCATCATATTTATTGACTGCTCATGTAGGCAAACCTAGGAATGTCTGTTTGCAGAATTGGCGTAAAAAATTACTGATATGCCAGCTATTTGTACCCCACAATGTCTGGTTTTCTTGCGCACACAGGTGCTTTTTAGCATCTATAGCCTAGCCATTAAGATATTTACAGAGCTGCGGTGATCTGATTATGTTTCTTTCAGTCATTCCTTCCCCTGATCTGCATTTTTTTCTTCTCACCTCATTTTGCTGTGTCTAAACCTTAGGCCAGACTGAACGTTGCTCTATTTCTATAAACTGGCTCACACATTTTGCTTGCTGTCTAAATACTAATAATACTATTTTCAAAATGCACTATAAGAGCGTTACTTTTGCCCGCCTCCAGAAATAAACAAAAGGATTTTGCCTTGATGCCTCATCCAACTGAGAACATCCCAGCAGAACAACATATTAAGTAACTTGCTGTACTGTGAACACTGCTTTCATACTCATGTTATATGGTGTACACAAAAGGCAACACATTTTCAACCCAGTGACAGAGTAGTAAGCCATGCTGATACCAACTACAGATCACAGAAAATTATATTTTGGTGCTCCATCCTGTTAGGGTGGTAAGGGGGAGCAGGATGAACCTGTCAGGTGAAGGAAGATGTGTACATTCATATCTAGGCAGGTATAGGATTACCTGGAGATTCTTGCCTGAACAGATAAAAAAGAATCTTGTAGTATAACTTAACTAGCCTCAGTCTGTATCAGAAAAAATGAATGCTATAGACTCATTCAGGTTAGTTACTCTTCATGCAAGCTGAAGACCAACAATTACCATATTTACTCAAATGCCAAACACACCATTACCTCAAAAATCAGCCCCCCAAAATTGGGTTGTGTAACTTTAGTGGGAAAGCTGATTTTTCTTCACTGGAATAGAAGTAAACATAGAGAGACTAATGCAAGATGGCTGCCAGGCATCTCCGTCTGCCAGCCTCGGGGAGAGAGGAAGCAAAGTTCACCCTTCAGATAGGTACAGATGCAGCAGTCAGGATCCCCTGCAGTCACCATTCAGGCAACAGGAAAAATCTTCTTTTCTCCATTCTGCCTTCCCAAAACAAGGTGTGTATCTTATTTGTGGGTGTGTAGTATGTGAGAAAATACAGTCATTAAGACTCCTTACATGAAGCTGTTGCATATGCTGATAAAAGAGGCTCCACTGGGGAGTGATTTGCTTTTCCACAGAAAGCCAGCTCTTCCCTAAATCATTCCAGGGTAGATCAGGAATAGTTTCACTGAAGTCAGTGGATCTACTCTAAATATATAAAATATCATTTGAAATCAAGAGAATTGATTCTTCCACTCTATTAGGCACTGGTGAGTTTTGGCCCTACACTTCAAGATGCAGACAGATTGGAACAAGTCCAGCAAGTAGCGCCAAGAATGATTTCTGGTCTGGGAAGCATGAAGAAAGGCTGGAAGAACTAGGGCTATTTAGTTTGAAGAAGAAAAGACGGAGGGGGTATTTGATAACCGTTTTAGAAAACCTGAAGGAAAATTATAGAGAGGCTACAGAGAGCCTTTTCTCAGTGGCTGCATGGGACAGGAGTAGGACCAATGGCTTCAAGCTGTAGTAAAAGAAATTAAGGCTGCAGATTAGGAGGAACTTTCTAACTGAGGATGGTCAAACATCGGAACAGGCTACTTAGAGAAGTTGTGGACCCTCCATCCCTAGAAATTTTCAAGAGCAGGCTGGACAGACATTTGGCTGGGATGGTTTAGTCATGGATGATCCTGACTATAGCAGGGGTCTTGACTAGATCACCTTGTGAGGTCCCTTCCAGCACAACTTTCTTTTGAACCTGTTATCCAATCCACTGGTATAATATAGCTCAGTTAATAGTCATAAGTTCCAGTCAGTTCTTAATTTTGTCTTCCCTGCTACTTATAAGTGCTGTGCCTCAACAGAACTGTTTTTTCTTAAGAACATATCATGTTGTCAATCAGTGGAGTATTTAGGATTGTGTGGGGGGTTTTGTTTTTTGGTAAATTTATTAAAAACAGCATAATTATTAAATAAAATAGGTATGCAGTTATGGCAATAATAGTATGCTCTCTCTTCATGGGGTATATTTGTAAATGGCTAGGGATTACATTTTTTTAACTGCTACATAGCATATTTTAGCATGGTTAGTAATGTAGTCATTTAAATTTAGAACAACCTATGATTAACCCCATCTTTAGATGCTAGTTTAAATAAAGAATTTTCAGACAAGTAACTTACAAACTATAGTTCATATTTGTCAAATGCTGCTTGGTACGTTTTTAAGCAGGTGTAGAAGGCAATTAATATTTATGAATGATGTTTTTAATGAACTTTCTGTTCTATTAAGACTTTAGAAAGTATTGATTAGATAAAAGTGCCCAATAAAATTATGGTTTTTGGTGTGTGTGTGTGTGTGTGTGTGTGGGGTGGGGGGGTTGCATTCTGTCTAAGAGGTGATGAATTACCACAATTCATACTGTGGTGCCAAAAACTCATTTCTCATTTTCTAACAGGTTTGTATTGATTCCTGTATTTTTTAAACTACTTGTAATTCCACTGGTGTTTTACTTCTCTTCACATTTTCAGTGTAAAATGTACTATATTCCCTTTCTATCAGCCAACAATCTAGATAACTGCCAAGTTCACATACCAAAGGAGAACAAAAATATTCTAACAGCTTTCCATTATCACACAGTACAAAGTTTGCTTTCAATTTTAAAAATAGTGCAGATGTGATTACTTCAGAAATCAGGAAAGTGAACTTTCTCTTGCCTGGTGTGCATGTGAAATAGAGAGGCAGGGTCAGGAACAGAGTGGTATGAAAAAATATTTGCACTGATTACAAGTTAAGTTTGCCAATGACGGAAATTATGTTGAGGTGGTAAAGAGTATAGACACCAACTTGTGAGATATTTATTATTTAGAGGCCAACACTTTGTTATATAGGGCCATTACATTTATATGGGGCCTGACATTACATAAACATACCCATTTAATGAATCGTGCGAGAAATTTTTCCACACTATAATTTATGCACACATCTGTCAGAATTTACACATGGAAACCCTGTTGCCTGGCAAAGAGTGTATGCATGCCTTTTTCTATTGCATGCTATCATTTTTGTGCATGAGTGGCCATGTCTGAAAAATGCCCATACTGATGCTATGTATACACCACGTTGTATGCATGGAAATGAGGTCAGGGTTAAACTTCTTTGAAACTGTAGCCTAGATTTTAAAACAGACATCATGTAATAAAGTCAATGTTACATCATTATGAAAATATGAGAGGTTACGATCATTAAAATACTAATTGGAAGGAGGGATTTTGGAATGATATGTACAAAAACATTATCTATTATTCTCAATAGGGATTGAATAATTAATTCTTATAATATTCAGAGGACTTGAGCCGTAATCAGATCAGGTTTCAAGCTTTTCCTCCATGTGGGAAAAGGGGTAGAGAGCACATTTGGGAGGATAATCTGCTGTCCTCTGTTTAACTGGTACAGAAAATAACACTATCAGGCTTTACAAAGAGCCACATCCAGGCTTCCTCATCTGCTGAGAGAGAGATTCATTGTGATTTGGAGCTTCAAGTGATGGAGAGTCTTGAGGCCCAAATGACAACTTTGCTCCCTCGAACAGAAGAGTCTTATATTAATATAAACCACGTTTATAACAATTTATCTTGTTCCATTGCCTAAAGGGTTTGAAGAGAGGGAGACAATGCATAGAGATAAAGACAGGTTGATCCAGCATCTTTACAACATTGTTAGTTGCTAATGTATGAAGTCTTTGAAAAAATTATCAAGGCTCACATTTGTGAGAGCCCGGCAGGACAAATTATGCTGAGGGGAAACCAGCACGGGTTCGTGGCAGGCAGATCGTGCCTGACCAATCTAGTTTCTTTTTATGACCAGGTTACGAAACGCCTGGACACAGGAGGAGGGGTGGATGTCGTATACTTAGACTTCAGGAAGGCCTTCGATACGGTATCCCACCCCATACTGGTGAACAAGTTAAGAGGCTGTGACTTGGATGACTACACAGTCCAGTGAGTGGCGAATTGGCTGGAGGGCCGCACCCAGAGAGTCGTGGTGGATAGGTCGGTTTCGACCTGGAAGGGTGTGGCAAGTGGGGTCCCACAGGGTTCGGTCCTTGGACCGATACTCTTTAATGTCTTCATCAGTGACTTGGACAAGGGATTGAAATGTACTCTGTCCAAGTTTGCAGATGACACAAAGCTATGGGGAGATGTGGACACGCCGGAGGGCAGGGAACAGCTGCAAGCAGATCTGGACAGGTTGGACAAGTGGGCAGAAAACAACAGAATGCAGTTCAACAAGGAGAAATGCAAAGTGCTGCACCTAGGGAGGAAAAATGTCCAGCACACCTACAGCCTAGGGAATGACCTGCTGGGTGGCACGGAAGCGGAAAGGGATCTTGGAGTCCTAGTGGACTCCAAGATGAACATGAGTCGGCAGTGTGACGAAGCCATCAAAAAAGCCAATGGCACTTTATCGTGCATCAGCAGATGCATGACGAATAGGTCCAAGGAGGTGATACTTCCCCTCTATCGGGCGCTGGTCAGACCGCAGTTGGAGTACTGCGTGCAATTCTGGGCGCCGCACTTCAAGAGGGATGCGGATAACCTGGAGAGGGTCCAGAGAAGGGCCACTCGTATGGTTAAGGGCCTACAGACCAAGCCTTACGAGGAGAGACTAGAGAAACTGGATCTATTCAGCCTCCGCAAGAGAAGGTTGAGAGGCGACCTTGTGGCTGCCTATAAGTTCATCACGGGGGCACAGAAGGGAATTGGTGAGTATTTATTCACCAAGGCGCCCCCGGGGGTTACAAGAAATAATGGCCACAAGCTAGCAGAGAGCAGATTTAGATTGGACATTAGGAAGAACTTCCTCTTTCCTGCTTATGCAGGGGGTCAGACTCGATGATCTATTGAGGTCCCTTCCGACCCTAACATCTATGAATCTATGAATCTATGATACTCTGATTTATACTGGGCATGTCTACACGTGCATTAATGCACCTTTTCTAATGTGCATTGAATTCAGTACCTCTAACATGAGGTACTATATTAATGTGCATTAGGCTGCACTAGTGCATAGTAGCACATTTGCGCAATTTTTTAGTGACAATTAATTTGCAGTAGACTATTTTACTGTGCATTAGTGTAATGTCATGGTCTTTTTTAAAAGATGCTTTAATGTACAGTAACATAGTCTAATGCATGTAGATGTACCCACTGTCTTATAATATTTAATCCTGTGAGCAGTTTTGAGGTAGTTTATATGGAAGATGATAAACTAAGTCCATAGTTACACTTTTAAAAATGTAATAATATGCTTCAGAACAAATAATAACCACTAAAAATAATTTAGCAAAAAAAAAAATCTTTAGGATTAAGTCATTCCATAACTGGTTTTGCAAGAATTCTTGCTATATTATAGCAGGGTCTAGAGTCATAAATCAATCTTAATAATTGTATTGTCTCTGATACTTACAGGTGTTATTCCTCAGAAGTCAGAGAGATGATGCTGAACTAATAGACTGACTTCTATGTTCCAAAATACAAATGTATTGTATTTATCTTATCCATAAGCTCATTTATAAAGTCTACTGTCAATCTTGATGCTGCCTTTCCTGTTATAGAGACTTGCAGAGCCACCTCAATCCCATGAATCACTTGCCACATCAAATTAGTTTGTAATACAGTTGCCATTGGCTTAGAGGTTTTTAAAAATCTTGTGGATATTTTACACTCCAACATTTAGGATTTAAGAGATACTTAAATATCCCTTATATCTATTTATGCCATTAAAAAACAAAGCTCCCAAAACTGTTTCAACCACAACAATGCTCTGAATTCTGATGACTCATCAAAGAAAGAAAACTATGCGACACCAAAACACAACTGCTATTTAAACTGTGTATAACAGTTAACTTCATTTTTTTTCATAAGCAAATTATTTTAGTATCTGCATGCAGTGAAATTCTAGATGTGATTGCAGGCAGACTTCCCAAAGGGTAAGAAACCAACCCAGAAATACATGCCAACTGCAAATTTGTAAGAAAGATGGACACAGTCCTTCAATATATTTAAAAGAAACTGTTTTAATTCCTTACACTCTATACATTTATGCTCCTGCAGTACTTGTCTATTAGTTGCCAAAGTCAGACTAAGAGAGTTAAAAAGCACCCTTCAATGGGGACAGAGACTGGGATGGAAGGCAAGGGGAGTTTGTACTACTTATTAAAATTGACTAACATATTTCTTTTGTGGGTGGTGGGGGGGAAGATGAGAGGGTTTGGGGGACAGACACAGCCCCTTGTGAGAGAGGGAAGAACATTAGGGTAGAGGGGACGGGACTTCCCTAGGTATAAGGTAGAGGAGTAAGTGAAGTGAGACAGTTAAAATCCTTATGTGAGAGAGGAAGGTATGGGTTTGGGAAGCGCATGAAGGGAGCGAGTCTCCCCTGGTTTTGAGGCAAGAGAATGGGAGTTGGAGGGGAGTTGGAGAAAAGGAATTTGGGAAGAAAAGTTTGATCTTTTAGAGAGGTTGTGAATGGGGGTGGAAGAGGGGGTTGGACAGAGGAAGATGCACTTCTAGGTGAGAGACGGGACTGTGAATGCGTGGGGTGGATTGCTATCTTGGGGTACTGGGGAGAATTTTTTTGTCATACTTTGTTATTTTGGTACTTCCTGTTTTTATAAATTATTGTGCCTCTTATTTTAAGCTGCTTTCAGCCCAGCCTTTTTTTTTGAAAGGGCATTATATAAATAAGTAAAACAAACTGGAGTTAAAGCTCATTGAAGTCAATAGGACTATTTAAAATAGTTTTTCTGCATTACAGACATACCAGACCAGGCAGAGACACCCTCACACATGCTGGGCTGCTCCATATAGGCTATTTCCTAAACCTGAAGCAGTGTAGCTGCACTTAAGGAGGTCAGCTAATTAGCAGGCACTCAGTGCTGCTAATTAGACTGCCCACTGTGCCACATGAACATAGCTACAGTGTTTCAGGTTCAGAAGGCAGAACAGCACCATGTGTTTAAGGGCACGGCAACCCGGCATAGTAAATTTATCATGTAGACATCTCCCTAGAGTCAAACTGCTACAATAACGTACTGCTTTCTACACGTCTATTTAAATCCCTGACACTGCAAAATGATGCAGAGGTTGAGGCGTGCATATAATTACTGTAATTCTTACACAGTTCTTACAACTTCAAAGAACTTTACATACTTTAACTTAAATGGGAGTGGTACAATGTTTAGCTCACTGATATAATTTAATATTATTACATTTTTTATTTCTGCTGTGGTAGTCATTAGTCTGCTGTGTTGTGATTATCTCAGACAGAAACCAGGAAAATATTATGCTGTGCCCTGTACTAATAAGAGATAGTCCCTGTCTCAAATAACTTGCATTCTAAATAAATGCTGATACAAAAATTCTCTCTGATAGATCAGGGGGGAGGTTAGTGATATTTTGCTTTTTTTTTTAAGAACATTAAGCGGAGTATAATTAGAATGAAAGTGTAAAATGAACTCTATTCGTAAACTCAAAAAAAAATCTTCAATTTTTGGAAAATCTATGAGGAAAGTTTGGCTCGTATTTTTGTACAATAAAGAACCATTTGTGGCAATGGGAGAGGGGAAATGTTCTGCGGGTTATACTATGGAGTAATTTAATTTTATTTACTGAAGCTTCTAATCTGATAGGGTTTTTCCCAGAAGCTGCTGTGTTTGTGCTTGGCATAAGCTAATATCTGTAGTTCTTAGTCCTTTTCTCAAGTGTTTTCAAGTGTGCTGTTTCATTATCATTAGTCTGGAAGCTCCTGTTCGTGTTTTCCCATTTGTTATTTATAAAATATTTACTAGACACAAGCTTTCCCTTTGAATTCTGCCTTTCAAGCAGTCTTGATCCAGAGAAGGGAGAGTGTTAGGGAAATGCCAAGTATAAGTTTTCTTGGAAAATTTCTTTCTATTTTAACAGAGTCCTTGAGAGCTAAGGTCTTTATCAACTAGACTTCCTCTTTCCAGAAGACAGTAGGGGGTTTCCATAGCTCTGTTTGAAGAAAAGGAAAGAAATGTCCCTTTGGACAATAAAATGTCTGTGAACATGGTCAAAGGTGTGACTTCCCTAGGACTACTTCCTTAGAAGAGGCTAATTTGTGGACTAGTGGAATGGTTTTGTTCTCCATGGCTTGTGTGCTTTTTTATCATAAGAGAACTATTGAGGAGCAGTTTCTGTAACTAAAGGCAAGGCCACAGTGCCTCCATGGCACTTTGGAGACTGCCATCAAGCTGTAAGCCCTTCCCATTTTCTCCCACTCCACATACTCCAAACTCAGAATGACAACAGTAAAGAAACGCCATGGATGCCTCCTGCCATTCCTCTTGAGATCTGTGTCATGGGGTTTTGTTCATATTTAATTTTGGGGACTGTCTGAACTATGTGCTGATGCCTTATTTCACAGACAAAGGCATTGGTGCTTGGATAAACTCTCTTCGTTTGCTATTCATTATTCTATTGCAAACTACCCCCAGGCTGTGATTTTTAAACACTTTAAATGTAGCAGTTCAAACAACTAAAATAGCAAATGAATTCATATGAACTGAAGCCAGTTGAGAGATTTATTAATTGCGGGGAAGAAAAGCCTAAATTGATGTGGTAATTTATTCACAGCAAATACTTCAGACAGTTCTAATACCCACTGTCAAACACCTTCTGTCTATATAAAATGGCACAAGTTCAACTACACCAACACACTGAAGCTTTCTCAGTACTCTGGTTCTTTCAACATTTATTCCATGCTGTGTTCAGTTCATGTTATTTCATCAAAAGACATGGTGTATGTGTGTGCATCTTGTATTTCAAATGCAGGAATACTATGCAAAGTGTGGCATGGGTAATACAGTACACATGGGTAGGCTGTTGGTCCCCTGTAGCAGTAAGTTCTGAAAAAGCTTTGAGGCATAAAAGTCCTCTAGTCTAGTCCTCCAGATAATTGTCAGATGTAGATGAAAGAGGTCTGTGTTCCAGCCCCCCACCAAACTTCTATGTGGTTTCCCTTAGGGATCATTATTGGGTTACATAATGATTAGTTTGTGAATGAAAAATAAAGCTAGGAGCTGTAATTTTAAGCAAGAGTTTCTAAAATACAATAAAATCAGACTCAGTACAGGAAGAAGCAAATATGCTAGGGCTTACTCACACAAATACCTCTTAAAAAAAGATATTTTTCCTTCACTTAATGAAGTGAGACAGAAATATACTGAAACCCTTGTTAGCAAGTACATGGCTTTGCAATGATTCCTGGTAGAATAACGTTTCAGTGGACTGAGAATGGGGTCTGGAGCTTTTCACATCTCTCTCTCCAGTTTAAATCCAGACTGGGTCTGTCTGATGGAAAAATGTTTGCTGGCCTCTTTGAAATGAGTTGGTGAGGTTAGTCCATTTTTAGTGAAAAAGCAACTAGAGATCAAAATAAACATTGACATCTTTGCAGGCAGTATCCTTAGGGAAGCCAAGGACCTGTCACATCCTTTCACCTCTAATAGTGGTCCTTCTAGGACAGGTTTGGCACACTGCAACTTGCTACAGTAATAGCATTTGCTGTGGAAGTGGTCAGGTTCTATAGTGATGAGGGCGCAAGAAATATCTAGGACCATCTCTGGAAACCACTGAAGATTCACACTGGATTGAACAGGCTTTGGCTTAACTCCTTATTAGCTAGATAGATTCTGTGCATAAGTAATACAGTGATCTTGATCTCTTGGGTGTCGTGAATCAGAGCAGCCGCCGGCAGCCGCCTGACTCACACACCGGAGTGTTTAGATTTAGAGCTCGGCAGGCGGGTAGTGATGGATGGAGTGGAATTAACCAGGCACAGACACGTGTAGGTTACAGGAGTTTGTTTACTTATGTCGCCTAGATAGTGATGGACGACGCAGGCGAGCCTTTGTTCCGTTACAGCTTCGGTTACAGAGTTGAATATACACATATAACTTCGGTTACAGAGTCGAGTACACGCACGCAGTTAGGTTACGACGAGATAATGACGGACGTGGCGCCGGGAACAGACGGTCGCGCTTGCAAGACTTTCTACGTCAATATTTTACGCTGACAGGGTGATTGATTAGGAATTGATCAATTTCCCAATTCTCTGGTGACAAGCACAGGTGTTTCCTGCGAGATCCCCAGAGCTCTCCGCCTTGGGCGGAAACCGTTAAACTATTTATAGGCAGAGGTGTTTTACAGGAATATCCAATGGTGAACCGTTATATGGAATCTTTAATTTTTGGCAGGTGGCAGCTCTTTGTCTCCTCAAGTTACAAGGTAGTGGGTTAGGTTTCTCTACCTGTTATGTGTGTGCTACGTGTGAGGAGCTTACGCTTATTTTTGGACCAATTATATATAGTTTCCCCTAGCATTTTATTTCAGCTGTCCAATTATCTGTAGTACACCACCAGCGTTTTGTTTCAAGGAATTTTTGGCAGGAATGTCTTTTAACCCTTAATCGTCAAAATGAGGATGATTTGAATGGTATCTCTTGCTCAGTGGCATGGGCACAATTTAATTGGGTTGTGACATTGGGTAGTCAAGCTAGCTCATTTCATGAAGAGGTCCCCAGTGTGCCAAAAGAGCAAAGCAATATGAATAAGAGAAGAGCAATACAAATAATAGTAGTAACCAAACAAGTCTATTCAACAAACACAGACATTGTGAAACAATCTAAGTCAATTGCATATTTAGAAACTTCCTTTTTGGTGTAACAAAACTATCAGCACGACAAGCCTTCACTGTACATGAATATTTCATAATTACCTATAATTTGCTATTGCTTAGTAATTCTTGTGAAATGCCAGGGCCATATCATTCTGAAAATAAGCTGTATATTAACTGTTATTCAACTAGAAACCTGTTATTGGAACTGCCTTGAATTTCCATTTTTCAAAATTGTGCAGCTGAGCAGTTGAAGAAAGAGGTACATAATACAAAATAAAAATCTATGGATATTTTTTATAACTTAAATAAAAAAATATGTTTTGAAATTCTACTAAATATGATTTCATTTGTTTCTATCCATTTAGACATAGTGGTTAAATGTGGCGTTATGGCTTTTTTTTTAAGTTATTTATGCATTTACAATGTGGCCTAGAGGGCGTAGCTTGTTGTACTTGGTGTTGAACAACAGTTTTGAAAAGAGGCTGCTAAGCACCAAGCAGTTTGGCAGGTATTGGTCTTACCAGAGATTGAATGGGTATCTATTTTAGGAGCTTGCATGTCTGCCAGTGCTGTAGCATCTGAGCACCTCAAATATTTAACTAATTTGTCCTCTCTGTACTTCTAAGATAGGAAAGTTATTTTCATATAAGGAACCAAAGTGAGGCGAGTCTCACAGAAAGGTCATCCAGGAAATCTGTGCCAGAGGACAGCATCAAACCTGGGTCAGTTCCCTTTACCCAATTACTTATCCTTGAGGATGCCCTTCCTTTCACTGGTTTCTTTTCTACAAGATGTGCCAAGATGACAGCACTGCTGGTATCAGATTCCACCCTCCAACACATCCCTTCTGATATCCTGCACCTTCCCCATTCCAGTTCATTTTCTTCTGGAAGACTGAAGAGAGAATGGAAAAGGAAGCAGAGGAAAAATAATTAATAGTTAATCAAATCAAAGAGTCTGTTTTAAAATCTTTTGGGCTCAGTGTTATTTGTGATAACCAAGAAAGATAGCCATATGGGTACAGTAGATTCAATTGTATTAAAAAGAATTAGAGATGCTCAAGGAAGCCTGTTGTAATGGTGCAGCCAGTTCAGAGATGAGATGGTTGATAGAGAAGTAAGGCTTGTGGCAATTATTACTGTATGTCATGCTTACTACCAAGTACAAATACTTCAGACTAGGATTCAGATTCAAACATTAGTTAAAGTTGGATCTAGTTGGATTTTCTATCTAGTTGGATTTTCATTGTGTACGTGTAACGTGTTGGGGCCCCAGGGTAGCTGAGACACCCCCGGTGGCTCTGTGTCTCTACCCCACTCTGACCCTAGGGCACCTTCCCTTCTCACCTGCCATGCCTCGATGAAATATAATAATAATAGGGAGGCTGCCCATGGGCCTTCAGGCGGCCCCAGTTCAACTGGATCCCCACTGCCCTCTACTAGTCTGAGGCCCCTCACTGTGCCTCTCTGTGGCTATGTCACTGCAGGGCACCTAAACCCTTAGGGGCTAATTGTCTGGCTCCAACTCTTCCCTACCACCCAGGGCCAGATTAACCCTTTAGTGGCCCCTAAGCAAGCAAACTCATGGGCTCCGGGCCAGTTGAGATCCCCCTCCCCACCCCAGTACTGCTGCCCGTGGGGAGCAGGGCTCAGAGCCACCACTGGAAAGCAGCCACCACAGCAGTGAGGTTGGTGGAGGGGAGAGGAAGGGAAAGAAAGGGAGATGGATGGGGCCATTTGCACCACCACTGCAGAGGGAAGGAATGGGGTCCCCCGCAGCTCGGGGCCCTAGGCATGTGACTAGTTTGCCTATGCGTTAATCTGGCCCAGACTACACCCCAAACCTCATGGGTGTCATTGTAATGTTGTTCCCTTGTTGGGGCTTCAGCCTCCTTGGCCTCCACCCCTATACTCTCAGCTAGGCCTTCTAGCCTGGGCCCACTGTATCAGATCCAGTTTTGAGGCACTAGCTTCGATTCCTTCTTTCCAGGCACCCATCCCCTGTTTGCCAGGCCTCTGGCCCCTGTATGGCTGCACCCCTCTCAGGCACCAGGCCCCCGGCCCTTCTGGCTCTGTGACCTCACACTCTGCCCCTCCAGGATCAATAGTTGGTTGGGCCTTGAGCCTGCGCTGGGCAGGGCTCAAGGTAATCACATGCTCCTCAGGCACTAATGGGACCTCCATATACCACCCCTACAGTCCCAACCCAAACTGTCAGTGTAAATACAACATAAACATAAGCCCTGAGCCCCCTATAACATAAAGGGGAAACAACCCTCTGCCCCTTTCAGAGAGCAAACCTTTCCTCACCCCTGGTGCTGGCATCCCTCCCAGCCTGGGCTTCTTGTGAGCTCCCCAAGCCTTAGTGTTCTTGCAGGCAGCAAAGCAGAGTCTAGCCTCTGGGCAGGAGTAGCTCTCCTGGGCAGGAGCTCCTTTCCCTGCAACTGCCAGGGAGAGACTAGCTTCCCAGCCCAAGCTCTGGGCTTATAACTTCCCAGAGCCCCATCTCTTTCCACCCAGCAGACTGCCTAGGCTACCTACAGGTGCTTGCTAATTGGCGTAATTGGCCTGTTGCTCCAGCAACCAGCAGCTGCTTCATAGATTTCATAGACATTATGGCTGGAAGGGACCTTGGAAGATCATCAAGTCCAGCCCCCTGCCCAAAGGGCAGGAAGTCAGCCGGGTTCATAGGATCCCAGCAAGATGAGCATCCAGTTTGCTCTTGAAGGTGTTCAATGTGGGCGCTTGAACCACCTCCGGTGGCAGGCTGTTCCAGACCTTGGGGGCTCGGACAGTAAAGAAATTCTTCCTTATGTCCAGCCTGAAACGATCTTG
>NW_005841936.1:1758019-1785951 GCF_000455745.1 Alligator sinensis
TGAATTAGGAGCATGGGATAGTGGTCTGTGGGTTTGAGGAGCTCTGGGATCCTCTCCACAATGTCCCGGATGCGGGCCCCCGGGAAGCAGCAGACTTCCCGGGCTAAGGGGTCGGAGCGGCAGATTGCCCCCTCAGCTGCTGCACCCTGCCTGGTCTGCAGTGCTCCCTGGCCGGGTTGCTTCTTCCTTAAAGGAACAGGCAGGCAGCCCCAGGCTTTCTGTTACAGTATGTATACACTTAAGAGACAGAATAGTGTATATTGAAACACGTGCTGAACAACTAGTCAAATCAAAGCCACATAGGAGTCTAGTAGGAGTCCTACTAGCCAGGACTCAAGTAGGTGGCTGCTTGAGTCTAGCCATAAATGAGCCACCTACACCCTGTTTTACCTATATTGGCCTATTAAAAATATTAGGTATGATGTGTTAACTATGAAAAAGACAGATGTTATGTCTCTAATGCAAAAAAGGTGTATTTTCAGTGTAAATTCTGATGGAGAAAAGCTCGGTTTTTGTTTATCTTGCTGTAGGTAGCAAGTTGTGATGTGTACGCTCAACATCAATTTGCAATACCAAGCTGCAAGCTCACTGAACCTTATCTTAACTAGCATTTTACCTTGAGATAGCTAGCTCAATATAATATATTGACATTATTATTCTGATGAAGAATAGTGAAGACAAAAACAATATTTCAAGTACATGAGAAAGTGTTTGTAGGATCCAATAATTTAGGGAGAGGTATTTCATTAACTTCTACTTAAGAAGATGCTATGATTATGTTACTAATGCTCCAAACAGTTATTGTATATGTTGCTATATGAAATGGCAAATTCTCATGAATGCTTATTTCTAATGGTAAGTCTATATTTACATTCTGCTAATGAATAGGAATCCCAATCACTTAGTTTTAAGCTTTGCAATTTACTTTTAACCCCAGTGAAGTTTTATTGTAATGAGCAAATTTCTCCTTTCTTCGTGCTAATTGTTTCACATTAGATTGATTCTGAAGATCGTTCTGAATCAGCAGCTGCAGACCATTCCAAAAAGAATGATAATGAGGGAGGCAACCCCTTGAGGGAGTGGCTCAATCCATAGCATCAAAATCAGGCTTTGTCTACTCAGGAAAATTATTTCGGCCCCAATTTTGTTTTCCATATAATTATACAGGTTTAACCCAATTGAAACAGTGCATTCATGCTACTTTGTGTAGACAGTGTAAACTACTTCTGTGTAAATCATGACAGCTACCTTGCAAAGTGTTTTGTTTTGGTTTTAAATAGCACACAGTATTTTGGGCAGGTATATCAGGGTGCCATGTTCCTGCACTTGTTTCAATGTTGATTGAGTCTTTTTCAAGGTGAACTGGGGGATACCTACCAAAAAACTTCAGGCATTCTTGGACTTGATATGAAACTCCCATGATTCTTTCCATGGTGTCCCATAATTTGTGTGATTTTTCACTTAGCAGCAGCATTTTCACACTGTTTGAAAAGTGACTGAGAACTATGGCATGTGAGGTAGCAAAAGGGCACTGGTGGTATATATATATACCACCAAATATATAT
Source organism: Alligator sinensis (assembly GCF_000455745.1). Taxonomy (NCBI): domain Eukaryota; kingdom Metazoa; phylum Chordata; order Crocodylia; family Alligatoridae; genus Alligator; species Alligator sinensis. The sequence goes on from NW_005841936.1 coordinate 1,759,585, forward strand.
ATATATATATATATATATATACACATACACACACACACACACACACACACACACACACATATATATACACATACATTATACATACATACATATATACATAAATACATACACATACATATATATATAAATACAGTATTAAATACTTTGGAGAGAAAAAACATCTTGTAAGCACTCAACTTTCTTGCCAGAGTGCCATACTGAGCTGAAGACAAGGTGACCAAATGAAGGATTAAGGACATTGGGACAGATGCATGCAACCTCCATAGTAATGGCCACAGAAAGTATGCTTCTGATACTCAGAAGAAAAATAATTCAAATACCTTTTAAACAGATACCTATGGGACAGCAACACAGCACATAATAGTTATTGGACGAGGTACTCTTTGCAGTACAGTCACTCTGGCTGGATCTTTGGCCAGCTGTAAGATCTTGATGGTCCAGAGAGGTTTCCTCATAGTTGGGGCCCATAATTGTCAGTACCTTTCCATTATAGTGGAGTCATTTTGGGCCTTGGCCAAACTGGCCATCTCTGGGGTGCTTGATAGCCTCTTGGGCAAAAATCCAGTCCATCTTCTTATGGCATGTACATGTACTGGGAGAATTATCAGAGGGCTTGTATTTGCCTATGGAGGTTTTTTTCTTGCTGCTCCAGCACTTGTCTTTGGTACAGTACAGGCATGCATCTTGGAAGTCTCTCTTCTGCTTTGTCCTGATGACCACTTTTACATTTCGACATTCTAGTGTTTCCTGCAAAAATGAGTTTGAATGCATTTATTTCCTTGTCAGAAAGGAAACCCAGGATCTCCTGACGGGACCACATAGAAACATAAGGAATGAGAGCTGCCATGACTTGGTATCTGTGATTTTTTACATGAGCTGGAATCACAAACAGAACTGTTTGGATTTGTGCCATCATTTAAATAGGAGCAAACCATTTCATCAAGATGACTTCAAGAACAGGAGAGTACACAGATAACTTGCAGTTTGGATGAGCAGGAGTAAGACTACTTGATGTGGTGCACTTATTTCAAAGTGAGTTTGTACCCAAACAAAACTTACAGTGCTACAAATCATTCAAAACCTTGTTAAGACATTTCCAAAGCAGATTTAATTGTACTGGGATAAACTATAAAAAGGGAGAAAGGGATCACTTGTATGTTGAGGATAGATCATCTATGCTCAAAATAATTCAATACAAACCAAAAACACTTTCTCGTGTAAGAAGGGACTTCCCATTGACTTCAGTTTAGTGGCATCTGCTTGATACCGGGTATAAATTTGGCCCTTGGTGTTATAAGGGGCAGCCATTAATTGCAGTCCATAATGGAAATGTCTGGGGTTAAGCATGACAGATGAACAGAGGAGTCCGATCTCAGTTTATTAAATGGATTTAAAGTGATTTATTGTTAGATGTTCAATAAAGATAACACTACCGATTACAGCTGAATGAAGAGACAAGCTTTGAAGTGAGTCATTCCACAGAGCTGGAGATTTTCAGTGGCAAAGTTTGAATGTCTAGGGCTGCATACAGACATTTGGGGAAGTTAGGGGGAGGTTAGATCATGTTAAAAACAGCCCATGATCTAACTTAGTCCCCACAGGTGCAGACCTTACACTAGTTAGGTGGGTCTATATGTGAACTAGATAGAGGTTCAAGATGGTTAAATCAGTCAAAAAGGGCCAACCTGCTCTAAGTGGAATGTACCTTTGAGATAATCTAACTTAGCTCAGGTCCAGCAAGACTGATCTAACTGAACTTCTGTACAGTTCCCAGCATAGTCTCAGGCCTGGGAAAGCCCAGCTGGTCCCAGCTCCAGGGCTGCCCTTTTCCTACCCCCTCCCTGGCACCAGGCTATTTTTAGCACTCCCCATCAACCTAGGCAACTGGTAGGGGGCGCACGTGCCCCCCCCCCACAGGGCTGTCCCCACCACCGCCGCCACTGGTGGCTTCTGCAGGTGCTCACCAGTTCCGTCCCTGCCACCAACCCCACCAGTGGCTTCTCTGGGTGCTTGCCAGCTCTGTCCCCATCACTGATGCCACCAGCAGTTTCTGCGGGTGCTTGCCAGATCCATCCCCACCGCTGACGCCGCCAGCGGCTTCTGTGGGTGCTCACCAGCCTCATCACTGACACCACCACCAGCTTCTGCGAGTGCCCCCCAGACTCAGGAGGCACCAGTCACCCATCCCCATCACCCTACCCCCAGGCAGACTACCCCCTGCATGGACCAGCCAGCGCCTCCAGCCCACCAAACCCCCCACCCCGCAAGCCGCTTCTGGTTCCAGTTTTATCAGTGTTCACTGATGCTAAGAGCTGAAGAAGGAAGTCTGGAAGAAGGAGGGGCAGGCGGGATGTGGGACTTGTTGGTGTTTGTTTGTCTGGTGTGGAGGGGCTGGGGGACTAAAAATAGCCCCTGATCCCTAGGGATGGGAGAGAGAGCCCCCCATCCACCCAAAACCCCCCAGACCCTGCAAGCCCCCCTGTTCCTGCCAAACCATCCCAGATCCCAGCAGCTCCAATAGACTCCCACAGGCCCCACTTGCCCCTGGTCCCCCTGGAGCCTATTTCTCTCCCCCAGCCCCTCCCCTAGCCCAATTTACCTTAGATCAGGTGGTTATTTTTAACTCAATCTAACCTCCCTGAATGTCTGTACGCAGCCTAAGTAATGCTGCTCTTCCTGTGTGGGTTGGAATTCAGGTGTTAGATTGTGCCATACACATAAATCTATCTGCTGGAATGAGCAAAGCTGACTTCACCAGGATTGATCCCAACAGAGCATATTTAGAAACTCAAAAGTTCATGCTGTCAGTGAATGCTGTTTCAGGCCCAGCTTGTGGATTTGGCTCAGGAGAGTACTGATATGAGCACTCTGTAACAAGGAAACCAGTATACAATGTGCGCTTGAATGCTGCTGTCTCCCAGATGTAACAGTAAAGGCAAAATGTCCTATTTTAAATTTATTTTAAAGTGACAGAAGTACAAATCTCATACAAAAAGAAACACCATAAGTGATATTGTTTGTGGCAAATGTAGAATTTTTTTAATATACTAAGCCAGATCATGATTTCAGATCATTTGTTGTAGTTATTTGCCAAATAATTTGAACAGTCATCTGCTTCTGGGTTACTTGTCGTCTATTTATTTTAACTCTTTGCTATTCAAGACGGAATTTCTAGTTTGAGAAAGCCAGAGAGTGTATGTGCCATGCTCAAATTATCTTGCACTTAGGGTACTCAACTGGGATGACAGGTAGCCAAGTTCAAGTCCCTGCTTTTCCTGATTGAGAGCAAATCCTGTCTGTGATACTGCACAAGACATTTAAATAAAACTTTCCACACACAGCCACAAATTGTGTTTTCTGCCTTTTCTGGATTCCCAACTTGATGTAAATAACAACTGAATTCACTTTCATAACACTGATTCCTTCTCTGAGTGCCCTCTACTCTGAGCTTGAGAGAGGGGTCCTGTAGGTAAGAAATAAGTGTATTCATCCCATTATACACTGTATTATGATGTATGCACTGTGGATGTAAACTGGGGACACAGATGTGACATCATCTAATTGAATTATTCATGCTTCTGATATATTTGAAAATAGGGCACCTCCAAGAAATAGAAGAGCTGGCATGAGATAAAATCCTAAATGTGTATGAAATGCTATACAAACTTCTAAGAGCTTCAGAGACATTCTGTCTTGCAAAAAAACGTTAGAGAGATGACACACTGGCCAGGTGCTGGAAATACAGATTAGGCTCCTAACCCTATAAAAAGGCACCTAAATAAGAGACCTCATTTCCCAAACCATTCAGCATAGGTCCTGATTAATTACAATGTGGTGATTCTTAAGAACATGTGCTGTGCAGTATGTGGCCGTTTATTTCTAGCACTGCTAGCTAAGAAATACATGGACTTAATTATGGACATTGGACTCTCCCCAGTCTAAAGGAAACCTGGAATTAACATGAGGAAAAATATTTACCATTGGAATAGATGACACATCATTTAACAACAGCTCAGAATTATTTGATGAAAAGGCTCCAAAAGCATGGAACAATTTCAGCAAAAACAAAGTGGCTTTCTTTTTTTTTTTCCATTTCACATATGAACCTGGCAAACAAAGTGCTGTAAATGTTGATGCAACAACTCGTTTGACTGGTTTCAGTTTGGCTGGATACTTGTACCTTGCTTTAGCTGAACATAAAACGTTTATGAAACAAAATAATACATTCAAATGAACCCCGTGGTAATATTTAATTTAGCTTTCAATTTTAAAAGTGCAAGAGGGAGGAAATTTAAAAGATGGGTCTAAGAACAACATGCCAGCACTAAACTGATGTGTGGACAAGACAACCATAGGAATTAACCCCTCCCAAACCTGAAAGAAAGGAATTTCTGCTGCCATGACCTCTGCCAACTCTCTAAGATTAAAAAGTTCAGCCGTAATGTTTTAAAAGCAACTTTAAGTATTTGGATGCCCAGCTCCCATTAAAATAATTGTGGTGTTAGGATAACTATAGGGATGCTGTTAGATTAAAAGCCACAGGGTGAAACTCTGGCCCCATTAAAATCATACAGGAAGTTCTGACACTAACTTCAATGGAGCGGGCACATCAGCTATCTAAAAGTGGCAAGTGTTATTTTCTTTCTTACTAAGAATACATTTGATTTTTTTTTTACAATCTGCTTTTGATTATTTTAAATGAAAATTAACAAGACATTTCATCTACTTTAATCATGTCTGTTGTTTATTTACTATTTTCCACATCTTTTTGGCTTAGACAAAGCAAGACAGATGTATAGGCCTATCTTACAAACACACAAGTCAAAGGGTGTGGACAAGTAGAAGGTGCTAAACCAGATTCCAGCTGCCCCATTCTGTCTCACTATTTACCTTTCCATAATGCAGCAGCTATTTTATGTCCTGACGGGGTTAAGCACAGTTTGGAGCATAAGATGTAGCCTGCAGGTTATATTTTGCCAGCTATTTATTTTAGAGAGCTTATTGACATTTTCCAAAACTGTATATGAGATGGAAGCTTTGCTACTTTCCTCCGCCTTTTCCTTTAGCTGCAGCATTAACAGTACAGAAGGATATCAGGCAAAAAAGGCTTTGCAATGTATGAACTTATTTATTTCATTTGAATTAATTATTTTTTCTCCCAGCTTTTTTGAAGAGCTGCAAACTCACTGAAAAATACCCTTTCTAAATAGAAGAAGATAACACCAGTATTCAAATCAGATTAGAAGTAAGCAGAATGCTAGACATAGAGTTAGATAAGGACAGTGGGAGCAAATGATGAAGCTGTTTCATGATCTTCTTGCCTCTTAACCCTCCTTCAAAAATCAATGTAAAACTATTACATGATAGTGCACATCTCTTGACAAAGGCTCTTGGATCCCTGCAATCTGCACAAGCTGCTGCTGGAGAAAATGAGATTTTGGAAAAACGTTATGTTCTGTATTGTCCTTGTTTCAGTGTTAAACCCCTGCCATCTAAACCACTAAACCATCCTGTCTCCTTTTGAGACAGTAACTTGCTTTCACGCTGGTAAGTCTATCTGTTACAACTTCACTGATTACAAACTGGTAACTCAAGGTTCCTCCTCAATTTGGAGTATGTAGTAGATAAGCTGGAGGGTAGGAATAGGATTCAGAACGACCCAGAGAGATTGGAGGATTGGTCTAAAGGAAATCTCATGAGGTTCAATAAGGACAAGTGCAAAGTCCTGCACTTAGGATGGAAGAATCCCATGTACTGCTAAAGCCTGGGGACTGACTGTCTAAGTAGCAGCTCTACAGAAAAGGACCTGGGGGTGACAATGGACAATAAGATGGATATAAGTTAGCAGTGTGCCCTTGTTGTTAAGAAGGCTAACAGCATATTATGTTGCATTGGTAGGAGCATTGCCACCAATCGAGGGAAATAGTTATTCTGTTCTGTTCTGCACTGGTGAGGCCACATCTGGAGTAGTGTTTCTAGTTTTGAGCCCACCACTATAGAAAGGATGTGGACAAGCTGGAGAGAGTCCAGCAGAGGGCAACAAAAATGGTTCAGGGGCTGAGGCACATGATTTATGAGGAGAGGCTGAGGGAACTGGGTTTATTTAGTCTGTGCGAGAAGACTGAGAGGGGATTTGATAGCAATCCTTAACTACCTGAACAGGGGTTCAAAAGAGGATGAAGCTAGACTTTTCTCAGTAGTGGCAGATGACAGAACAAGGAGCAATGGTCTCAAGTTGCAGCAAGGGAGGTTTTGGTTGGATATTAGGAAAAAACTATTTTACTAGGAGAGTGGTGAAGCACTGGAACAGGTTACATAGAGAGGCAGTAGAATCTCCATCCTTGGAGGTTTTTAAGGCCCAGCTCAACAAAATGCTTGCTGGGATGATATAGTTGGAGATGGTCCTACTTTGAGCAGGGGGTTGGACTAGATGACCTTCTGAGATCCTTTCCAACTCTAATTTTCTATGATTCTACGATTTAATTGATAATGCCCTCCACTAGCAGGGAATAACTACAATAAGAAAAATAAATGCATTAGAGTATAGCTTTCTGTGGGATCCCTTGTTACATATGTTAACCACTCACTTCAAGTTGATGACTGAGTTGTTTGTTATCCTCCCTTTTCTGCCATGAGTCATTAATCTTTCCAAGTGTTGTTGGGGGGACAAGTGGCTGGTTGCCAAAGTGCAGTAGGTCTTACCAGGCTGGATTTGCATTAATGTCATTCTGTTTCCTGCTCATCTTTTTTCCAATATACTTATCATCCATTTTGTATTTTGTCTTTAAAAAATAGAGAAGATAAATTGGAAGATATGTACCACTTGTCTCTCACTATGGGTTTTATCTTTTGGTCTTAACTTACTTACTTACAGTAAAGGAAAAAAAAAGAAATGGTAAATTTGCACCCATGATTAAAATGGCAATGCTCACAAGTGTGTCAGTTCTGGCATGTGGATTCTCAAATAAAACCAGTAATGTGATACCAGCCTTAGTTGTGAGAAAGAGGTGGTTTATTGCCAGTCTTTTAGAAGAATCAGATTTGGAAGACAAGTGAGAGACCCCCAGTAATTCTTTGAGTAGGGGTGTATGCTGACAGCTTAGTAAGGAGTAATGTAGGTAGCAGTAACATTGTAGATATAATGCCTGGGTGGGGAGGTTCTCAATCCAATTCTATGGAAAGGTGCTTGAGGCAAATACATCTGTCAAAGCAGTTAGCTATTTTCAGGTAGGCTGAGCTCTCAGAGGCCACTAAAGGGCTGTGGGATTGCTTTGAGAGTTTGGCTAGGGGCAACATAGCTTTAGATTCTTTGGAAGTAGAGCAGATACAATATGTGGTAGTTAAGCCATAGGAATAAGAGTCAAGAGATTTGCTGTTTGTTTTCAGTGTTATCTCTCTCTGGCTTCATGACCTTGGATAAGTCACTTTCACTACCTGTGCCCTACTTTGACTTAGGTAAAGAAAGATTGTGAGGAAAACAAGAATTATCTTTCCTTTACAATGCAGTTATAAATTTTAATCCGTTAAGAAAAAAATCAGTCTTCCCAAGAAAATACCAAGTATCTAAAGTGAGATGTGATAGTGGTGGACTATTAGAGTTCACTTCCTGAATCATGGATGGTTTCAGAGGCAGCTACTGTATGATAATTACTTAATGTCCCCTCCATGGGGATTGGAGACCATGGGATCCATGAAAAGCAAACCCAAGGGGTTCTGGCCTATTCCCAACAATCTCTTTGATATGGCTATATTTAGAGCTAGTGCAGACTCCTACCTCCACTGTGTAGAAGTAGCATTGAGATTGCTTTACACATACTCTCCCCCTTCCACCTCACTGTGGATTTTTTTCACTAGAAAGTGAGGTACCAATGGAATATGAAATGACCAGCTGATGCAATGTTAACATGACTTTCACCTGTCTATACCATTGAATGTGGTGGTCTGTGGGTGAGCACTCTACACTTGGATGATTGTCTAGCCTAAAGTTCATATAAACAATTCACTGATTGTCATATGGAAGATACTATAGAATTGTAAACCATTTGTACCTTTTTCAGGCCAGTTCTAACTTTACAAGTTATGACTCAAAATCTGAGGTCAGTGGTTGTGTTGTTTCAGGTAGTTAGCCAAGTAAAGGAAGAGCTGAAGCTAAGATGATATATGTGCCTCCCATCCTGGGCTGTGAAGGTTATCCCTGTAGGTGTGGTCCTAAGAAAAGACCCACATAAATCTTCAATCCAGTTCTCATACGAATCAGAAAAGTATCTATTTTCCAGTTCACAGTCCAGAATCATTTTTTCCCAGTTGTGACCATTTTTAAACCAGTATGTGAGAAAAGATTACATTGTGGTTGGTTATGATGTGCCCATGGACAATGAAATTATTTGTTAAAAAAAATTGTTGATTTTTATAATGATTTGAGATGCATTTACAAGTGCTGCTTTATGGATATGATATGATATGATATGATATGATATGATATGATATGATATGATGCTCCCCAACATTGTTTTATCAGGTATAGAAAAAATATTTTAACTCATTGCTCAAATGATGTAATAAAAAATGAGTAATGGGCATGCAACATAAAACAATAAAGTGTCTGTGTATGCAGTGATACTATACCTGCCTTTCAGCATTTGCTCAACAGAGGAGGATGGTGCATGCGCACAACTGCATACTGTATATACATGTTTGGGCAAATTAGCCATGCATGTCTGGAGGTATAATTCCACTGAGATCACATAAACTGAGTTTGAACATAAACTGTCCATACTGTTACCACTCTGGAATGTTTTCCCAAGCTTACTTCACAAAGAAACTACTTTTACCTCCCCCCAAAAAATTCTCCTATAATATGTATCAGTAACGAATTCAATATAATTACAGACAGATAGAATAGATACTCCATAAAGTCTTCTTGGATTTCCTAGTGATGCCCATCTTTAGTCAGTTTTCTGTGAAGGTAGTAGGGGCAAAATCCAGATTGCAAACTTAAGTGCATCCAGTCACACATTGCAATAACAAAAAATTAGGTACCTGGCCCTAGAAGGGAAATCCAAGTAGACAAAGTCACATGTCTAGGATTCAGAGAATGGAGAGAATTGGGCACCTGATTTAGACCAGACATTAGAGGTGGCCCTGTTTGAAACTAGATACCTAATGGCCAGGTACAGACATTACACTTTTACCAGTATAAGTGATCAGAAACCGGTCTATACCTATAACAGAACAGAAGCTCAGCACACATAGACTGGTTTAAAAATGGTCTAAGATTTGCAACACCCCCCTCCCCCTGGGGCAAATGTGTTGTGTAATCTAAACTACTCTGTTTACAGAAAACGGCATAACTTAGATTGATTCTGCCTCTGGCTTTTTGAATGTCTGTACCTAGCCAATGTGGCTACCTTTTGCAAAATTGCCTAGTAACTAAGCACTCACCCAGGAAGTTGGAGACATGCATTCTAGGCCTTCTTCAGCAGGAAGGAACTTTTACCCAGGTCTCCCAGCTTCCAGAAGAGTGACCTAACCATCCTTCCTATTGAAAAAGCTGGACTGCTGTGCAATAGAATGCAAGAACGGGGGCATGAAGAGACAGCAAGCATAAGCGAACCTGCCTCTGTAGACAACCAGATGGTATGGAGACCTGGTCCTTACTCCCAGGATTATTTTTACTTTCTAACCAATAACTGTGTAACATATAATGCATAAACAGCAAAGACCAGAACCCAGGACCCCTTTCTCCCATCTATGTGTCCTAATAGCCTCGAGTCAGGCTTTCTTTTGCCTATACTCTTACTCTGGCCTTATGCCTCTTATATTGCTTCCCTTTCATAAGCTCAGCTTTAACAGGCAGAGCAGAGGGTACCCACACCCAGATAATTCTAGGACCTGGTGCACAGAGATAGGAGATGGGGTTTGACTTTTCCTAGGCTGAGAAGGACAAGGAACACTGGTTGTCCACTTCCTAGATGAGTGCTCTAGGTATTCTCTCTTTCTCCAGCTGCTGCCATGTTTTTGCATGCATGTGACTATGGTTGCTGTGCTTTGTCCTAAACATGATGCTGTCAATGGAAGTTTTTCAACCTTAGAGTTGCACCTAAAAGTTGGGCCTTTGGAGGTTAGGCCTCTTCCCAACACTGGATCACAATGCTGCTTAGGCAGGAGGTAGGCACCTACATGCTCCAGTACCTAAGGACATGTTTACACGAAACGCTAAATGCATAGTAGCCTAACAATACTGCACAGTAGCATGTCACAGCAGAAACAGTGCTAATACACTACTGAGCAGTATTATTAGGCTATTGTGCAGTAATGTCAATAAAAAGGTGTGTGGCAGTGCTACTGTGCAGTAATGCTGATTACTGTGCATTGATTTAGTACTTGGTTATACAAGTAATACATTTGATGCACAGTAACTATGGTGTATTAATGAATGAATGTGTAAATGTGCCCATGGATTATTAGCTGATATAAATCAGTAGTGTTCTACAGAAATCAGTTGAGTTATGCCTATTGATATCAGCTAGAGATGTGTTCTTTAATACATTTTTAAAAAAATGATAGGGTACCTTGAGTTGTCTGGAAGAGAGCTTCACTCATAAATAGACTGAGAGCTATTACACTACACTTTGCTGATTCTAAGTATATTTTTAATACTGTTCTTTTGGGTCACCTGAATTTAATTATGTAAAGAGGTCAAAAAATTGACTGACCACTTATGAGCCCTTTCTTATCACTGGGAGGTATCCTGAATTGTTTAGGAAACGAGGTTTGCAATTATGCATGTTGCTGCTGAAAACGTGAAATAATGTCTCAACAAGCAAGGGCAGCTTTTTAAGCCTGCTGTGTTTGCGGTAAATTAAAAATTGTATCTCAAAGCTCCTTAAATTTAAAAATTCAGAAGCAGGTATAGAAGAGTTTGGGATTCCCTTTTCAAGAACAGAGACACTAGTCCCATGATAGAAAATAGTGCTATCAGTGATATTAATACCCTGTTACTGATGATAAATCTACCTATGGCTCTAGTAAAGAAACCCCCAGTCATAGTTGGATATGAGGGAAATACTTATCACAAAAAGAGATAAGAGATATTTACAAAATTAAGCAATTAGAAATGTGTGTAATACTTTCTCTGTTATTTTTTGTGACTTGCTTCTGTAAGTGAGATTAGGAAAGGACTTATTTGGAAGTGGGAAGCCTGCCATGGGAAGGGAGGTTACTCTATTTACAAAATGCAGCATGTACATCTTGATAACACCCTGAAAGCTTGTGATAATCACACCTTAAAGTCTTGAAAGTCTAGACCTCTAATTCTCATGTACATTACAGAACTTTAGCAGCCTATGGTTAAGTGGTATGGCTAAGTGCATCTAATAATGCTAGCCCCTGCAACTGTGCATTGTGCTGTAATAGGAACATGATACAATAGCTGCTTATTTGTCATTATATTACATGTTCCCATTAAACTAAATAGAGTTAAGGTTGAAAGTACTGTGTACATGTGATGTACCTGTATACATTTGTGTCATGTATATATGTATATATTAGAGGTATACTGATATGTATTTGCACCTGTTCACATCATGGTATTTTTGGGGATTTTTCAGTGGTCGCTGTCAAAGATTTTGTCCTGCCCAAGGATTCACCAATGCGCTCTCACAAAGTTGCCTGCAGATGCCATGGCAGAAGGTTACCAGCTGCCATCATACTCACTGCTCAATTATTTCTGTCTGTGCAGTATATTACAAGGAGCCCTGCCATCATAGAAGTAGCACTTTCAGAGCTATGATGCTTGCATTTCTTTTTTTTCTTTTTTTTCAATTTTGTGAAATAGGGTTTTGTTTGTTTCATTTCATTCTGGAAATAGTAGATTATTTCTCTCATGTGTTCCCCAGAGATGGGAGTGTCCCAGACCATGTCCACATAGAGAGGAATATATGGCATCTCCATGTACCTCCTGATCCCTATTCCTAGAGCATTAAGCCCACCTGCCTTCATTTTGGTGTTCACCCCCTTAGCACTTGAGGCTAATACCCGAATCATAGTTTCACAGATGTTAGTGTTGGAAAGGACCTTAGATCATCGAGTCCAACCCCCTGCCCTGGGTAGGAATGAGTGCTGGGGTCAGATGACTCACCTACCCCTAGTTATGCTACTGGTTATCCTGATCTTAAGTTACTTCCAAAATACATGCATAAATATGTGCTTATCAACTGGCTTCTCTGTTTTGACTTGGTTAAGGCATAAATCAAGTTTCTAATGTTCAAGAAGCTGGTTAGAAACCTGTATTTCTTCCTTGAAGGTCAGAGGTCAGAGGCTCTAAGTAGGAAAACTAGCTTAAACCTGTTCCCAGTCAACTTACATTAAACTGAAAAAAGCCCACACTTAAACTGAAATAAGAGTGTCTATATATATATACACACACTATATATTTAGTCATCAGTTTGACTAAATTTAAATGCACACCTTCAGTTAAGCTAATGCAAATGCTTTGTGCAGACTACTTTTATGGGTACTGTTTTCATTTAGGTCCTCTGTGTAATTAAGAAGAGAAGGACTTTTGCCCTGCAAAAGTCTCACAAGCTTAGCAGGTGCTTCAACTGGATGCCAAAGTCCTGTAGGACAGATGAAGCTGCAGTGTTGTAAATACTCTGCTAGTTAACTAGATATTTGCTTCCTTGCTAAATTGCTAAGAGATAAAGCCTTATGCTTTATGTAATCTAATGCTCACAAGCAAGCTAATATGTCTTGACAACACACAATATGCATATGAATTTGAAGGGGGAGGATTTCTGTTTATTATTGGATATTCCTCTTGTAATATTAGCAGCTCCTATTGGCATGTTTTCTTCAAATCCTGTTACGTTCCAGAGGAAAACATAAATGAAAATTTTAATCTGAAGACTGCATGTTGTATTTGAAAACATACATTCCTCTCTCTGATCTACTCTACAGAGGTAGCTGCTGGCTTTTCAGGTTCACCTTCTTTTGACATATTGGGATGTTGGCCATATCTGAGGGTAGAGGGGGTTACTTAAAAAACCCAGAAGGTCTTACTTTTCTGCTGAGGGTCATATCAGTCACCAGATCTGTGGTCAGGCATAATTTTTTCTCCTACATCAGACTGAAATGGACAGTAGGGAGTTTTTTCTTCCTCTCTAGTGTACAGCATTTTCCTAAAATCTTCTCAATGTATGTTAAGCAGGTATTTCCCTTTTGCTGCAGTGGCAGGGCACTGGCGGGGCCTGTGGCTTTGGCAGTAACAAATCAGGGGCAGGAAGCCTTCCCTTCATCCATGCTGGGACCAAGCAGTTGGGATCTGTACCCTACCACTGTTGCTTCCCCCCAGCCCCCTGCTCCCCAGCTGGAGAGGAACACTGCTTCCAGGACTAGAGAGCTGAGCTGGGGCTGGGCAGCTACAAAATGGGTCTGTGCTGTTGCTGCTTCTCCCTGCTTCCCCTCACCCCTGCCTCCCAGATGAGGTGCAAGCACAGCTGGAAGTTATCCATCCCTAGAACTGGTAGAAGTTGTGCCCATGCTGCAGCTAGAGGAAAAATGGGAAGGAGGGGTGGGAGGAGAAATGGCAATGGCATAGGCATAGCTGACAGCTGCATAGCCCCACATATCTCTCTGCCTGGCTCCAGCTCTTGATCCAGCCTGAATTCTGTATGTGACTAACTCCTGTTGCAGGGTGTTCTTGATGTCTAAGATATTGTGCCTTATCATTGCATGTGAGGGCTAGATCCTAAAGAATTAAACTGCTGTACCCTTAGGTGATATTAGTCTTTTGGTTTGGAACATAGCTGGGTTGTCAAACAAATTGTCTGACCCATTTTGGAGAACTCTTTTTTTGATATTCTATGTGAGGGTTTGAGGTAGTGATTCAGGGGATTATTGGGTAAATGTTAGCCTGGGAACTCAATTTGATGACCTGGGAGGCTCCTTCCAGCCCTATATTCTTTAAACCCTTCCCACCCACAACTTTATGCTGTGGATTTTGCATTAATCCTGGGTAATCTGAGAAATACATTTAATATCCTAGTATTCTTTCTACCCTGGGATCCCTCCCAACCCCACAGAGCTCCATAAACATACAAAGGTAATTCCAGAGAGGTATATGGTAGTAGAGCCTTTACACAGAACAAGCCTATTTCTGAGCGGGTTGACTCATACTTTAAGCTCCTGGGGCATTAAGTAAGAAGGATTGCACTAACCTCAAAGGTTTAAAATTGTTGAGACATACACTGCATTTGAACTGTCTGTTGAGCTTAGTGAGTAGTATGCTAAAACAGGCATATTTACTCCCATTTACCTGCTGGGCTTATTTAATAAACAAAACTGATAAACTGACTTCTAGTTTGAGAGGAGGGGATCTCAAGTCCAGAAAACTGAGGCCACAGTCAAAAAATCAGAAGTGAGCCACAGTAATGCTTTCTATTTCTTCCAGATTATTTTAAAGTAATCTAAAATTGGTACAAAGAGGGTAAAAACCCCATTGACTTTGAATACAAGTATAAATCATTGTTGAAAACAAAATGTAATTTCCTGTATGTTTTATTTAGTTTCAATTCTAGCAAGTGAGTGTGAGCAATTTTGAGCTCTGAAAAAAAGTTAAACAGCAAGTTCTTCCATATTCTCATTTTTTCTTGAGGCCTATTTTTGTTTGCATCAGGCTCATGGAAAGAGGAAATTGTAAAAGCACTGTTATGGAGCTTTCCAGTTTTCAAAGAAGGCCAAGAACTCATTCCATTAATTTTTCAAATATTGTTTTTTTTTCCCCAGTACTTATTTTTACCATTTAAGTGATGAGTTGTGATTCAAGCTGAACAAGAAACCATCAGTGTTCCTCTCATTTTCTTCCTTCTATCAAAAGACAAGGGAGAAGTCCTGACCTTGATGAAGCAAATGTCAAAACTCCCACTGATTTCAGTGGGGCCAAGATTTTATCTTACACGTTTATATCATGTAGAATAACCACCATATTTCTTCTACAACATCCTTGCGGCATTCAAAAAGAAATATAATGAACAGTTCCCCATAGTAACAACAGAGGAAGGCCCACTAATCACAGAAAAGGCAGAGGACATTGGTGCCAAATCACCAAAAATCAAAAGAACATACGCAAAATTTTGGGTAACAGAAATGATGATACTAGTCACTTTACATCTGTAGTAAGTACAGTACCCAGGAATACAACAAAAGTTTATCACTGTTGTATGATGGGTATCTTTGACAATCTTTATAGGCCGTGGGCCAGAGTGACTCAGTTCAGTCAGAGGCAGTGGGATGAGCAAGCACTAGGACCCAGCTGCCATGCTCACTTTTCCATGAGGCTGCATAGAGAATAGTGCCTATAGCAGGTGCTTCTCCACAGTGATTTGCAGAGTACCTGCAGCCAGCATTTCTCCCTGTGGTGGCATGGAAAAGCAACTGCTGCCAAAGACCCCACTGCCAAATGCCACTGGAGACCCACATTGATAGGCCAGGCCATAGGTGGCCAACCCCTAGTCTAAAGGATCATCTTAACATTTGGTAATTATGTGCACACAGGCAGTTAACTTAAAACAAACCACAGAGCCATGTGAAAAGAAATGTAAGTTACTATCATGATCTAGTCTCGCAAACATTTTCCTTGAAATAGCTAAAACTTAGTTTATGGTTATGTAATATACTTTTTAGTATAAAAAATAAGGCTTACATGGATCATGGCTACTGGAAGAACAATACTGTAATATATATGTATATATATTAGGGCTGTCAAATTATTAAAAAATTTGATCGTGATTAGTTGCACGATTAAGAAAATTAGTCGCATTGAATTGCAGTTTGAATTGCACAGCTAAAAACTCAAAATTATGCATGGAAAAACTTTAAATAATACAAAATTATGCAGGTACTTTGTATGGTTGGGGGTGGGGGTGGAATGTGTGGGGGGATCTGTGAAGTTGTGGGGGGCTGTGGGTGTGTGTGGGGTTTGGTGCTCAGGGAGGTGGGGGTCCCCATATATCCTGGCAGGATGCAGGGTACTGTGGATCAGGACTGAGGGGCAGCAGCAGGGTTGAGGGAGCTGTGCCTGGGGAGTGAGGGGCAGACACACAAACACACACAGAACCCAGCAGGTAAGTCTGTGGAGGGGAGGGGTGGAGGGGAGATCAAGGCCCCACGGTGAGGGAAGGGTTCGGGCAGGGACAGGGTTGAATGTGGCTCCAGAGCTGGGGTGGGTCATGGGATGGAGCTGCAGGCAACTTGTTCAGGAGTGTGGGAGTGGGGGGCACAGCTCCCCACCACTGCCCACACTCCAAAGGGAGGCATGGGGGGCATGTGCCCCCCAGATTTGTGCATGGGGCAGAGGCAGACTGCCTGCTGTGGGCCAGGACTCTGCGCCCTCCTGCCTCTGTCCTGGCAGCCCGGGACCGGCCACTGCTCCAGTTTCAAAAACCTGGAATTTTCACATTTCCGGCAGGTGCTCAGTCCCGAGCATGCGGATCCATGAGGTTATACTCAGCGTTGAGCTGGGGTGGGTCATGGGATGGAGCTGCAGGCAACTTGTTCAGGAGTGTGGGAGTGGGGGGCACAGCTCCCCACCACTGCCCACACTCCAAAGGGAGGCATGGGGGGCATGTGCCCCCCAGATTTGTGCATGGGGCAGAGGCAGACTGCCTGCTGTGGGCCAGGACTCTGCGCCCTCCTGCCTCTGTCCTGGCAGCCCGGGACCGGCCACTGCTCCAGTTTCAAAAACCTGGAATTTTCACATTTCCGGCAGGTGCTCAGTCCCGAGCATGCGGATCCATGAGGTTATACTCAGCGTTCCCTCTAAGCTGCGCACGTGCACAACCACGCACAATAAAAAGTCATGCTGTACAATAATTTTTTCATGCCATACACACAGTGGCATACTGATGGGGGAGGCGGGCGGTTGGGGGCCATGGTCCCTGGGCTCCGGCCTGGGTGGGGATGCCCAGTGCTGTAGCAAGGAGGCACCGATGCTGCCCCTGCTGCTACTGCTGCCAGCTTCACATTTGGCCACTCGCCACCCACTCCAACCTGGCCACAGGCTGCTGCAGGAGTGGCAAGGGGCGGGCACACTGAGATACCGGCAGACTCTCAGCCAGGATTGCTCACGGATCACTAAACCTTAGAGGGAACATTGGTTATACTGTATTATGAGGATATGTTACATGTAAAGGCAGAAGATGTGTGGATACCTTTAAGACTGTTACATATAAGTTATTACATTTGCCTGGGGACTGCAGAAGGGAACAGCAGATCAGTAGGCTAAGTAGGCTCTCCAAATAAACAAGCTTTATCATTTTATAAGTTTAACTCCTTGGTCTTTTGAGAATAACACAGAGGCCAAGGCGAACTAGCAGCTTGCAGGGAAGTATTAACCCAGAATGGGGAGGATTTTTTTTCAGTCATTGGACTGACGTTTATATTCTGGTTAGACCTATTGGAGGACTGCATTGTGGCTGTCAGGGGAGGAGGAGACCATGGACACAGGTACTTTAGGGTACCCCCTGCAATAAGTACCAGAGTTCAGGCCCTGAGACTGAGGGGCAGAGATGATTGGGGTTCAGGTAGACCCCAGAAAAGGGGATTGTCATTGAAGTAAGTGCTGAACCTCAGAGGCTGAGGTCTTAAACAGTAGACCCAGGCAGAGGGTGTGGCCATAAAGGAAAAAGGGGCCAAGGCTGTGACAGCCAAGACCCCAACAAGTGCCACAGAACTTAAGTGGATGTCCCCTTTAAGGGCAAGTACCACGAGAGGGTAGAAGGCTCCAGGTGTGGCTGGTTGGGACAGACAGATCAACCCACCCCACAAGGTGACTACTGGCCCTCAAGAATTCCACCCCATCAAGAACAAACAACATCAAAGTCATGGCAGGCAAGTGATGGGAGCCAAAGCGGGATCAGGAAGGCACTGGCAAGTGGGGCAGACCCCTGCAGGTGCTACGAAGGGCTACTATTTAAGACCTTATTTTAGTTGCTTGAAAGCTTATTTTAGTTGCCAGTGGATTTCCATGGAAATGTATGAAAGCTAAAAGTTTCATGAATTCAGATGTATTATTCACATGCTAAAGTGTTTCAGTCATTTAATCAGAAGCAGAGACAATACAGTTATGGCCAATTCCACAGCACATTTCTGTTTAGGCTGGTATGGTGTTCTCTGAACACCATGCAGTCTTTACTTAATCTGCACTTAATCTTTGGCTTCTCAACATCCTTGTAAGGCAAGGTGTAAAATTATTTACATTTTGCAGATGGGGAACTGAGATGCATAAAGTCCAAATAATTTGCCCAAGGTCCTAGAAGTCTGTGGTGTAAAAGGAAATTCATCCGTGACCTCTTGAGTCTTAATGTAGTGCCCAAAACACTGGCCTATGCATATCTAGCATCCAGTGGTGAATATTCATAACAAAATCTTGCAAACCTCATATAGTCTGAAAATGTATACAGAGTCCTGGAAGAACACTTACAATTCCAGAATACTTAGTTCAGCTGCTTGCAGATCTATTAGAATATTACTGTAATAATGCTAATTTTGAGACAGACCATATGAGCATATTTTCACAATGGTTATGTGGGCAAACACTAAACTAAAAAGCTCATGTTAGGTTGCATTCCAAAACTGTCTGGCTGAGCCACTGACACTAACTTTTGAAAAGACAGAGTTGCAATTTGCATCTCTGAGTTAACAAAAATCACACAGAACCCAGTCTATCAAAGCTTTAAGAACTGAGTGCTGTATGACTACTTGCAAGCTAGAGCCTGAATGGAGTTTCATGTCTCAAATACAGGGTCAGATCCATACCCAAACTTCCCCCTTTTTAAGGGCATCCAATTTTCGGAACTTGGTTGAGGCTCATTTCTACATTATTTCAAAGATCTTCCTCTTAATTTTCTGTGGTAAGCACAGTGCACAAGTGGCCAGTTTTCTCACATAGCTTGTTTGTTAACCATCTGAATTGCTGGTATGTGATTTTTTTTTCTTGAGTTAATGATTAATCATATCCTGGCAACAGCCTACAAAATGTGAACCTTTGGCACTCTACTGGCAAGGGTTAATGGAATTCTTAGGGACCTGCAAAGGAAAAATAACTCACTCAATGACAAATGAAAACAGGAAATGCCAAAATCCATGGAACCTTTTACATGCCAGAAAGACTTGTTTGTAGAGCATAAAAAGCTATTAGTGCACATAGAAAAATACCTTCTTCTGTGCTTATTGTAACCTCTAGATAGGAGAGAGATGTAGAAACTCAGCATCCAAAACTGCAGTCAAATCCAGTCAAATGCATAGTAGCAATGGGCAAAGCTCCTCATGAGGATTCAGAAGTTTGCCTCCACCCTCTAAATGAAGCTGCAGGTTTTGTGAGCGCCTTTCCCATCTCTCATAGGTGAAAGATATAAATGGGACCCAATATGGAGATAAGTTTGAATTCACCTTTCAATTCCAGTGGAGTATATTGGGCTAAGAAACTTTTTGGTGTGAAAATATAAAACAAAACTTTTATTTTTCCCCAAGTGCCTCTCCCTTCTAAATAGGTATATTTGGCAAGTAGTCCCTCCATTTGCTCCTTCTATCATGGACAAACCCTGCTGCACAGCAGACACCCATTCTCTTACCTCCCATAATCTCTTCTTCAAGGAAGCACGTCATTACTAGGGACAGCTGGTGAACTGCCCAAATCCTCCAGTGGCTAATGTTCTTTGTGGGGAGACAAGGAATGCCAACATTTTGAGAAAATGTTTTATTAAATGCCTGAAGAGGTTGCAAGGTTACAAATGGTGATTTAATATAATCAGAACCCATGCCAGCCTCAGGGCCACTCTTTCAGAGAGAAGAATTAATATTAGACCCTATGGCAATTCATCTGATGGCACTCATTTTACTTTTAATTAAATTTTGCCTTCATGTGTTTATTTTGTGGATTTAGGCAGATGGCTACATTGCAGTGATAGTATTTGTAGGTATTAAAAAGTAATTTTTCGTGTCTGAGAACTCCATTTCTAATATTTTCTTCCTTAAAAGAAGTGTCAACAGAGGACATGCAAACTGGGATACAGTCAAGGAGGGAACCAAAGCAGACTGTCTTCAACCTACCGCAGTGGCTGACAGCCAGCCCCACAAGGTTACCCCACAGGTAAGTAGTAATGACAGCCAACAGCCCCAGGCAACTAAATATAGTATGGCTCTCAGCACACAACCTTTCAAGACAAATTCTCACAATGACAGACAAGCAACAGAGCTCACAGAAAACTAAACAGGCCACCACTGAATTGGCTACATAATTTAAATAGCTGTTGTGCATAGTCAGCTCTTACAGTTTAGCTGACTCATCTGTGCCAACATCCAATGCTTGAAGCTGCTCTTTTACATCAGTGTAAATCAGGAATGGCTCCAGCAAAACCAGTGTGTAAAATTACTGTGGGAGAAGTGAGAAGCAGGCACATCACACAGCACATAACTAGGGATAGGCAAGAGGGACACCAGCCCGAGGTGCTGACTTAAGAGGGACACCAAAATTGTCCATAGCCTAGAAGCAAGAGCAGCGCCATGGCATTGCTCTTGCAGCAGAAGCCAGGGCATGCACACCTGCATGCTGCTGCTTTAAGAACAAGAGCCGCGGTGGGTACAGCATGAAGCAGCAGCAGCACAGCTGCCATGGAGTCCCCAACGGCTTTGGAGTTCCCAACGTGAGTAAGACTCCTGTGCTCTGCTGTGCTCTTTGAACCATGTGCACCCTCACCCCTTCTGGAACCATGCCTCCTTCCCTCCACTCTCCTACAGGGTTTGCCCAGGTGCAAACCCTGCTTGTTACACCTCTGCAGTGCAATTTTAAGAAGGTTTTGCCATAGAGGAGAATCCAAAACAATTTTTCCTTGTAGTTTCCACAGTGATTTGCAGAGTACCTGCAGCCAGCATTTCTCCCTGTGGTGGCATGGAAAAGCAACTGCTGCCAAAGACCCCACTGCCAAATGCCACTGGAGACCCACATTGATAGGCCAGGCCATAGGTCACCTGTTGTTGATATTTCAAACCTAAATAACAATATTTGGGCATTTTAAAAATGAAATCAAATATAGTAAACTAGGAACTTAACAAGAGAAATAAAAAATAAACCTCCTTTCTGCCAGAACTCTTCTGGAATTTGAAATAAGCATTCCCTGTTTCATAAGTAGACTGAGGTCTAAACCAAGCACTTATCTGTGGGAGTCTATCCATTTTTCCAATGACTACTTGGGAGCTGAAAAGAAGACAAGAAAATAAACATCTTCTATGCAAATAATTTTTAAAAGGAAGACAAATAAGATAGAATTATTTCTTAGTTCATCTATTTCCCCTTGGGACATTAAACATGTGTGTCCTGAAAGACAGGGAAATAACAAGTTAATGAAACTGTTCAGCTATATTCAAGTAAATTTGAGGTTTCACTGCAGAGTTCTGCCTGTCCCTGCCCCTCAGACCCTGTGCACAAACTTGCCCTAATAGCAATTCCTAATAGCAACTGAAGTGGTGAAGTTAATACATAAATGACCACTACAGAAATCTTCCATGTTTTCATGTTTTGGGGGTTTTTTTTAAGTAACTGGTAGCTGACACTGTCAGAGATGGGGCACTGACAGACCACA
Source organism: Alligator sinensis (assembly GCF_000455745.1). Classification (NCBI taxonomy): domain Eukaryota; kingdom Metazoa; phylum Chordata; order Crocodylia; family Alligatoridae; genus Alligator; species Alligator sinensis. The sequence continues at coordinate 1,781,220 of NW_005841936.1, forward strand.
CTGCAATTCAGTATGAGAACATGTATGCTCTATAGATACTGTACAAGCATGTTCAATAAAATTCAGTTTATGTATCTAACCTCAGTATCTTGATTTATAAGCAAGCTAATTAATCTGAGATAAGTTTTACCTTTGTTACCTGTGAGTATGTAGGTTATGTCACCTATTACATAGTTAATAGTACAGACTGGTTGTTACTAGTAAAACAGATGTCTAGAGCTTGGCCGTCAGCATTAAAACCACTGTCATAATTTCTTATTGGAAAAAACAAAATAACAATATAAATATGTGTGAAGGAGATAAAATAAGGATAGGGGGCTGGAAAAAAAACCATGTTTCTTAACCAAGCTGGGGAAGAAGGAGTGGTAGGGGGAGGGGATGGGGAGAATGGCATGTCCTGTAGCTCCTTGTAAAGAGAACATACAGGTGTTTGGAAAATTCCCAAAAGTGTATCATGTAGAAGACCTGTCCTGAACCAGAACAACCAGTCTGTATCACTTATTCCAGCCTTCAAGTTGTTTTCTGGCTCACCATACCTACCACTATGCCAAGGACAAGTTTGACACATTGCATAGGAAGTCATTGGATACACACAGATTCTGGTCCCTCCAAGTTTTGTCAGGTTAATTTGGCTACAATTCTTGTTCTTTGGTGTTGACTGTAAGTGTTGTAGGGCCTAAGTCCCCTCAGCCTGACGTCTCTCTGTTCAGTGACGACAGGATGGGGAACGGAAATATCAGGTGCTCTGGGGTGTTTTCCTCTCGCCTGCCATGATTTTCATTTTACCTTTACTGGGGAGGCAGTTCCCATGAGTGATACTTTAGGCCTGCTGAAAGAGTCTCTTCGTGGGGCTCCGCTTCCCCTACACTCACCCTTACCACTTCCTCGATGTTGGATGGTATTCTGGTCCTGATAGGAAAGGGAGCAAAGAGTCCAACCTTCTGCCACCACCAGAACCATGTGCCTGAAGTGGAATCAATGCCTACTCTCATTATTTTAAAGCAGCCCTTGCCCAGTAGCCTCCGAGCCACCCAGGCAACCCAGGTCAGGGTTAGACCTTAGACTTAGGGCCCCTTTGCACCAGCCCCATCAAAAAAAGAATTGAGAGTAAGGGAACAGAAAAAAAAAGGAATGAGAGGTCCAAAATTCCACAAAAAGCAAACAACACATGTCCAGGTATCTCCCTTCAGTTATTAATTTCCAGTCCCATGGTGACAAAGGCCTCTCTGGGCTGGTTCTATTACAAGTCAATCTCCAGTCCCTAGAGGCAAGGTGAATCCCTCCAAGTAGCTTCCCACATGAATCAATTCAGAGTCCTCAAGAGGAAGGCTAACCCCTTCCATGACGCTGCAGACTCTTCAGTGGCCTCTCCCCAGAGCTGGAAATACCTCCCTAGGCTCGCCGGCTGCCAATCCAGAGGAAACAGCAGCTCCAGAAGTGCTGCACAGAGACCCATTTCAAGTCAGCATCCTCCACTTTATCTAAGGTAAGTGACAAGGGTGGGTTATCTTTGGGTTTCTCCCCTTCTCCCAGGTATTTCTCTCTGCATTTGAATTTAGATAGTTGAGAAGGAGGATGGTACAACCAGATGTCTTTATAGCATTAGAAAACTGACTAGTTTCCTTAAAACATTTCTGAAAACATTTTCCTTAGCCAGGGAGCTCATATTAGGTTCATTCCAAAACTGTCTGGCTAAAGTGGGGGTCCCAGCCCATATCCAGGTCATGGCACTCCTTGCAGGTTGATTGCAGATCAGATCATAGGGAGGTCACTATGGCCACAACTGCAGTGACTGGGGCTACTGCATCCAAGGACCATGTCTGCTGGGGCTACCCAGCCTTGGATTCCAGGGGAAGGCCATGCCCACTTCTGGTTGCACCACCTACTTCCAGTAGTCTGCCAATAGTCTGACAGACCAGATGGAGCAGCTCCATAGGCCAGATGTTTGATTCCCATTCCTTAAACCATAAAGCACTTCTGTGGTGGAAATTAAGGAGGATTTGATCACCAGAAAAGGCTTAAGGTGGGAGTGGGGAGTCTCTTCAAGCTAATAGAGAATAAACGCAAGGCTAGTGTAGCTGATGAGGTGAATGAGAATTCATTTAAAAGAAGAATGAGAGTGCCTTATACTGGGGAGTGATGATTATCAGTACCTAGAATATTTGTGTACATATTATTAATGTACCATTTACCAGAAATAAGTGCATTTGTCCTTATGGTCCCACAGGTTATGATTTGTGGTCTTTGGCAACCAGTAACAGATTGTTGTAGACATATATCATATGGAAATGACAGCCAAGTGCCAAGGAGATGGAGGTAACTCAGAGGTCAAGGCATCAGGCTCAGAACCTGCTGCCTCTTTGGAGCTACAGGTTTTGGTTATAAATTGGTGAATAATGCAAACATTTTCCATAAATATTTCAACAATTTTAAAGTCAAGATTCTTCACCTGTTATCACATCTGGGTTATCTTTGCCTTTTAAGAACATATAAATAGCAACAGTTCTTAGAGGTGAATAATTGTGCAAAGTGAGTTTTAGGCTCACACTTTGAATATATGCAAAGAGTAAATCTACACTAGAAACCAGCCAATAAAAACAATCCCATGTGCAATCATAACTAAGTAAGAAATTCTCACATACCAAAAGTGACATAGTTGAAATCATTTTTAAGTTAGCAAATTATTTTCAAGCAGGGCATAAGTTAAAGAAATCATAATGTGTTTCTGGACAATCCCTAGACAGAGAGGAAGTCCAAGAAAGATATCACCTGCAAAAATTCTTGCCCCTCACAGAATTTATCAGATACATTAACAGTTGTGTATCACTTGCTCACCTCTATATCCAGTTCTGCCAAAGTGGACTCTATCCTTCATAGGTAAACACAATGAGTATCATTCCATTTTTCTTTATTGAGTTCTTAAGGGGGTCGGGGGGAAAGGGACTTAACGGTAGGGGTTCACTACAGGCCACCCAACCACGGGGAAGAGCTGGACCAGGAATTCTCAGGTCAGTTCACGGAGGCAGTTAAGTCAAGGGACGTGGTTATCATGGGTGACCTAAACTATCTGGACATCTGCTGGGAAGAGCAGTCAGCCAGGTCTGACCGCTCACGTAGGTTCCTAGCCAAGTTACAGGACCTCCATCTAACCCAGGAGGTGCACAGTCATACCAGGGGAAATGCCTTGTTGGACCTGGTCCTGGCCACGGGTGATGACCTGGTGAGTGGACTGCAGGTTATCAACCACCTGGGTGATAGCAATCATTGCCTACTGGAATTCACCATCCAGCGCAGGGTGTCAGAGGCCTCCAGCAAGGCAACAGCCCTAGACTTCAGGAGGGCACATTTCAAAGAGGTAAGGAGACTAGTCAGGGAGGCACTGAGGTCCCAGAGGGGAGGGGAGTTGGGAGTCCATGAAGAGTGGTCGTTCCTTAAGGAGATGTTACTCCAAGCCCAAAGGGTGACAATCCCAACGCGGATCAAAGTGGGCAAGAGTGCTCAAAAATCCCCATGGCTCACCAAAAGCATCTAGGAATGTCTCAAAGCTAAAAAGAAGGCGTACACCCAATGGAAGGGAGGGGCCATCACCAAGAAGAATTATACCTCCATTGCTTAAGACTGTAGGGGGTCTGTTAGGAAGGCTAAGGTGGAGATGGAACTGGGACAAGCGACCCAGATCAAGGATAACAAGAAGTCCTTTTTTAAATACATAGCGGGTAGAAAGAAGGTACCAAGTAATGTAGGGCCTCTGCAGGATACACTAGGAAATCGGGTGGTCACACCAGACAACAAAACTAACCTCTTTAACAATTTCTTTGCCTCCATCTTTTTTAGCAGGGACCGGGGCATCCCCCCACTGGGATCCCTGAAGGACCCAGGGGAGGTGCTGCCAGGCCCAGGGTCAGTGAGGACCTCATCAGGGAACTTCTGGTGGGACTAGACGTGTTCAAATCAGCAGGTCCTGACGATCTCCACCCCAGAGTGCTGAGGGAATTCACAGAAGTCATTGCGGGACCCCTGGCACAGCTTTAAGAGCACTCATGGTGCTCTGGCAAGGTGCCAGAGAACTGGAAAAGGGTCAATGTGGTCCCCATTTTCAAAAAAGGGAGGAAGGAGGACCCAGGAAACTACAGGCCAGTTAGTCTTACCTCGGTCCTGGGGAAGCTCTTTGAGAAAATGATCCAGGAGCGCATCTGCAAGGGACCAGCAGGGGAGATCATGCTTAGGGGCAACCAACATGGGTTCTGTGCAGGCTGGGCGTGAGCCGGGCCCTTTTTTGTGCTCTGCGCAGGCTGTGGCCAGCAGCCCGGGCACGCGGGGTTGGAGAGAGGAGGCGCGTCAAGCTAGAATTAGGCACAGACTCATAGCGGTAGATTTAAAGATTGTTTACTTACACCGGAGATGGTTGCGGTGCAGGCTGGAAAACTTGCTTGAGTTGCGGTTACAGACAAAAACAACAGGAACGATCACGTGGAGTTTGCTAGGCTCCACGGAAACAGAGCTCCGGATGCCCTGGACAAGCGCACCACCGAAATAGAAACTTCGTAGATACGTCTTATAAAATTTATCGCTCGAAGACGGGAAGAGGTGGGCAATGGATCAGGTCGACAAACTCCTCTGAATCTCACACAGGGTCTCTATTACCCTGCCGTGTACCCAAAGTCCCCACGAGATGGATGCGGAGTCCTCTTCGGCTTGGGCGGAAACCGCTCCAGCCTCTTATACGGCCGAC
>NW_005841936.1:1786076-1787954 GCF_000455745.1 Alligator sinensis
GGTGGCGGGAACTCCTTTGCACCGTGCATTTCTCTTGCAACTTGAGCAATGCACTCTGCAAAGGAAGCTACAAATTGGCGGGAAACTCTTCCTTGCACCGGGGTTCTCCTCTGTAGCAGAAAACTCTATCGTGCAATGAAGCTGTAATTTGGTGGGGATAATTCTAGTGCTGAAGCACACACAAAATCATACCTTTGGGTTATGACATCCCCCCTTGCTGAAGGCATAATAGAATTATACTTCATGCCCATGGCTCGGGTCATCAGTAGCTCTGTTAACGGTTCATGGAACTAAACGAACAAATATAAAATCAGCTAACATAAGCAATTCATCCTCGAGGGATCGAATAAAATAATAACCGGCACACACAAATATACACATAATTATGTTTATAATAAAAAACTGAACGATCAGGGCTTTAGTGGGCGTCATGGCGGAGTCACGTATCAGGCCCTTATTTCTTTCGGTGATGTTGTCCTTTTCGGGGCCTTTCTCCACCACGCACTCTGAATTCCGGATCTGCAAAAGAACTTTTTTAAAACAGTTATTTTACTAATATTTATAAAACTTGTATGGATTCGCACGATAAAGTGGTTAATCAGACTTATTATCACTATTAAACATATAATACAGGTGTTTAAACATGATTCTAATCTAAACAGCCTTTTTGTACACTCAACTCGACGAAATCGTCAAGGAGTCGTCATCAAATTCTTTTAGGTAATGAAAACCTAACTCGTAGGCCAGTTGCCATTGTCCCGTGTCCCCCAAAATCAGAAGGTGTCGCTTATTAAGTTCAGAACGCTGTAGGAGAAATCCAAACATGTATCGCTCCTCTTGTGTTCTCTGGGGTAACACTGGACGTTCGGATTCGCAGCGTCTTGTATTTTGAACCTCAGTTGGGCGTTGATGTTCCTGATCACTGGACAGTTTTGGCTCCATCAGGATACGCAGGCTTGGCAACTGACGAACGAGACTACTTATAGGATGGTCAACCATTGGGTTGAGCACAATTCGTAAAACACCTATGTTTTTTTGCCCATAAATCTCGAGACAACTGTCTATGCTGTGGATGGTTATTGGAACAGTTTTAGGGTTCTGCAGGTGACGGTGAGGCCATGCTCGTATTCACTGGAGTGGTGTTAATCCCAGTGCACATGCTCCGGGGATCCAGGCACAATACGAAACTCCGATGATGGCCAGCATGAGCTGCTCTGCACTGGTATGTTCTGGCCGTCCGTCATGCCATGCATGGGCCTTTTGTTCGATCAGTCCTGCAACAAGCGCTGGAATTGGAATAGGCCAGTGGACGCTAAACGACACCACGTCAATGTCAGTGACATGTCCTCTACTCCATGAAGCTTGTCTGACCAAGAAGCTTACTTCTTCCTGGTTTAGGAGGTCGGATCCAAGCTCCACGACCAGACGTCCCAACCACACAGCCAGAGTTTCCTCAGGTTGGATTCTGGATTCTCTACACAAATCCTGCAGTTTGGTTCTGGAGCGAGCGTAATAAGTAGTAGCACGAACTGCACTCTGCGGCTTAATGACTCGGCTGGTTGATGCTATAGGCTGATTGGTTTCTTTATGAGTCATTGCTGTTGTTATTGTAGGAGTTGTTGCTGTTGTTATGGACAGGAGGGGCAGATGCACCCCTCCGCCCGACCCTCTCCCTCGTCGGCAGGAGGGCATGGTCAGCAGAGGCGGCACTGCGTCGCTGGGCGGAGTCACCAACCGAACTCTCGCGGGTTCCTCCGAAGCTCCACCCCTCTTTTCCGGCTCCTCCACGCGGTTTCCCTCCTGCTCGGCGCCATCTTGGGCTGGCGTTCTAAGATCCCTTCTCTCAGCCGCTTCTCCGACCGCTTGAACGGCCACACA
>NW_005841936.1:1793770-1797214 GCF_000455745.1 Alligator sinensis
CAAGCCCTTAACCATGCGAGTGGCCCTTCTCTGTCAAGGTGGAAGAAAAACCACATCCCTCTTGAAGTGCGGTGCCCAGAATTGCACGCAGTACTCCAACTGCGGTCTGACCAGCGCCCGATAGAGGGGAAGTATCACCTCCTTGGATCTATTTGTCATGCATCTGCTGATGCACGATAAAGTGCCATTAGCTTTTCTGATGGCTTCGTCACGCTGCCGACTCATGTTCATCTTGGAGTCCACTAGGACTCCAAGATCCCTTTCCGCTTCCGTTCCACCAAGCAGGTCATTTCCTAGGCAGTAGGTATGCTGGACATTTTTCCTCCCTAGGTGCAGCACTTTGCACTTCTCCTTGTTGAATTGCATTCTGTTGTTTTCTGCCCATTTGTTCAACCTGTCCAGGTCTGCTTGCTGCTGTTCCCTGCTGTTCCCTGCATGTCCACTTCTCCCCACAGTTTTGTGTCATCCATAAACTTGGACAGAGTACACTTCACTCCCTCGTCCAAGTCGCTGATGAAGACATTGAAGAGTATCGGTCCAAGGACCAAGCCTTGCGGGACCCCACTGCCCACACCCTTCCAGGTCGAAACTGACCCATCCACTACGACTCTCTGGGTGCGACCCTCTAGCCAATTTGCCACCCACCGGACTGTGTAGTCATCCAAGTCACAGCCGCTTAACTTGTTCACCAGGTGGTGGACAGGTCTTTTTCAGCTTGGAGGGATGTGGACAGTGGTGTCCCCCAGGGCTCGGTCCTTGGGCCCGCAATGTTCAATATCTTCATCAGCGACTTGGATGAGGGGGTGAAAAGCACTGTGTTCAAATTCGCTGGTGACACTAAGATATAGGGAGAAGTGGGCACTCTGGAGGAGAGGGACAAGCTGCAACTAGATCTAGATAGGTTACAGGAGTAGGCAGATGAGAACAGTATGGGTTTCAACACTGACAAGTGCAGGGTACTGCACCTATGGAGGAAGAACCAGCAGCACACCTACAGGCTGGGGAACTCCCCTCTCGCCAGCACAGAGGCAGAAAAGGATCTTGGAGTCATTATTGATTCCAAAATGAACATGGACCGCCAATGTGGGGACACGGTCATGAAGGCAAACCACACCTTGTCATGCATCCAGAGATACATCACGAGCAGGTCCAAAGAGATGATCCTCCCCCTCTATGCAACACTGGTCAGGCTGCAGTTGGAGTACTGTGTCCAGTTCTGGGCGCCGCACCTCAGGAGGGATGTGGACAGCATCGAGAGGGTCCAGAGGAGGGCCACTCACCTGATTGGGGGCAGCAAGGCAGGCCCTATGAGTGGGGGCTATGCGACCTGAACCTGTTCAGCCTCCACAAGAGAAGGCTGAGAGAGGATCTGGTGGCTGTCTACAAACTGGCCAAGGGGGACCAGCAGGCAATGGGTCCCCCGAGCACTACTGGGAGTAACAAGGAACAACAGCCATAAGTTGACAAAGTAGATTCAGGCTAGATGTCAGGAGGCACTACTTCATAGTCAGGGCAGCTAGGATCTGGAACCAACTTCCAAGGGAAGTGGTGCTCACTCCTACCCTGGGGGTCTTCAAAAGGAGGCTAGATAATCACCTAGCCAGAGTCGTTTGACCCCAGCCTTCTTTCCTGCCCATGGCAGGGGGTCGGACTTGATGATCTGCTCAGGTCCCTCTGACCCTACCAACTATGAAATCTATGAAACTTCAAGTTCTTGATATCTTCCAGTTTTGATATCTCTAATATCCCCACCCCCCCCACTCCCCTCCTGCAGTGTGGGGATTAAATCCCCCCCCCCCCCTCAGGCTACCAGCATCTGGCCATGCCCCTGCTCCTGCCACTGGAGCAGTGGGGAGGGGTGGGGAGCTGAGGATGCTTGGCAATGGCTGCTGCACTCCAGAGCAGAGTTTTGCACCCCCACCCCCTTCTCAGCCAGCTGGAGCAGTGATAGGGGAGAGAGATGGGGCCAACCCTGCTTGGCTGGAACAGACAGACCAGCCCAGCCCAGCCCAGGGCTGCAGAGCATGCTAGGATGCTGGGGGACTCTGATTTAACTTAAACCAGGAAGGAGTCTGGGACAGAAGTTCCATAAAGCAGTTTGACCTCAGTCAGTTAAGTGTGATACTACATTCAACCAATGTGTACTGAACTTCTGTTCTGTTATAGGTTTAAACCAGTTTCTGATCACTTAAACTGGTTTATGTGTAACTTCTGTCCCTAGCCTAAGTCTTATAGGAAGCTGACTGTAGTACAACTTATGGACTATGTGTACTTTATGCTCCTAAGAGGGAAAGTAGGTACAGCCATTCAGAATCTAGGTCAATGTGAGTTAACCTGCATGGTATGCCCATGGACCAGGGGTGGGCAAAATACGGCCTGTGGGCAGGATTCAGCCCATGAGGCCATTCTATCTGGCTCACGGGGCCCCTAAAAAATTTAGAAAATTAATATTTATCTGCCCTTGATTCCTGTCAAAAATGACAGGAACCAAGGGCAGTAGGATCCAGGGGAAGCCTGGCGGGCTCCCACAAAACCAGGACCCATGCAGCCCTCCCCCCCCAGCTGGAAGCCCCAGCAGGGGCTTCTGGCCTGGGACCATGTGGCTGCCCCAGCGCCAGAACCGCAGGTAAGTGGAGGGAAGGGCAGGGAAGGACCCCGGGCAGGGAAGGAGACCAAGGGAAAGTGGCCTGAGGAAAACCTGAGCACGGGTGGGGGGAAAGCAGCCCCTCACCCACCCCTTGGCTGGTGCCCTGCACTGCAGCTGCTTGCAGCCCAACTGGGGCTGCCTGTGCCTGCTCCGGACAGCCCTACAGGCTGCGAGTGGCTGCAGCAGGGAGCACCAGCCATGGGATGGGAGAGGGGCTGCTTCCCCTACCCCGCACTCAGCTTTTCCCTGGGCTCCTTCCTGGCGCAGAGGAAAGTGGCCCCTCCCCTACCCTGTGGCCGGTGCCCCATGCTGCAGCTGCTCGCAGCCTGCAGGGTTGTCCAGAGCAGGCACAGGCAGCCCCAGGCGGGCTGTGAGCAGCTGCAGTGAGGGAAACTGTGCACAAGGTGGGCAAGGGACCACTCCCCACCCCCATGCTCAGCACCACCTTATAACCCGGCCCCACTACCAGTCTGGGCCACGCGCCGGCTCCAGCCTCACCCGTCGGGAATGCACGTGACAACAGCAGCTATGACCCCCCCGCTTGTCATGTCAGGCAGTGTTTCCCACTGTCACCTCTGGGCTGCCTAGCACATGAGCTCCAGGTGGGCAGCAGCAACCAACACTGCCCGGCGTGGCAAGTGGGGGGGAGGGCCACAGCTGCTGCCACCAACAGGCAAGCCCGGAGTAGGCTTGGAGCCCAGGCTGGCAGCAAAACTGGATTACAAGCTGGTGCTGAGCGTGGGGAAAAGCGGCCCCTCACTTGCCCCATGGCCAGAGCCCCACACTCTAGCACATTC
>NW_005841936.1:1797308-1804142 GCF_000455745.1 Alligator sinensis
GTGTGTATTCTCTTCCATACCCTGCACCCCCTTTGCTTCCTTGGCCAATGAGCAGGGGGTCAGGGCTGTGCGCTGTCTCCCGCCTGTACCGCGAGGCTGGGGGGCACTGGGTGTGAGTGGGCATGGGAGCCAGCGGGAACACGGGTCCCACACCAGTGTCCAGGGCCAGTGCCGTCAGAGGCCAGATTAGGGTGGCAGGAGCACGGGGTCCCAGCGGGCAGGGGCTCTAAGGAGCCAGGCCAGCTCCCCACTCTCCCTGCTGGTGCAGCCCAGCCCGGCTCCACAGACCCCTGCCAGCCTGTGCCCCGCTTTGGGTCCCACCGGTGCTGGCCCTGGGATATAGGACCAAGACATTGGGACATTGGTTCCAAGATGGTGACCAGTGGGCGGGGCACCTGTCAAGGGGTGGGGCTACCCATGCGGCCCTCGACAGCCTGCCAAAACTGGGTAAGCGGCCCTCCACCTGAAATAATTGCCCACCCCTGCCATGGACAATACTGTTTCTGGACACAGGGAGCTTTTCCTTGCTGCAGCAGACTCTCTCTCACAGCTTTTGCTTCATCTTTGCTAGTTGCTGGCACCTTCCCACATCTTACAGATCTCTGCTGCCTCAACTCTGTCTGGTCTGGCAGTTGTCCCAGTTGTTCCTTACCACGTAGCTGTTTCTAGATGCAGACAATCTTCTGAGTCATAAACACTCTTATTTATTTATTTTTGGTTCAAGAGCTGAACTAAAATTTTCAGATCTGAACACAGCTGAAGTATGAAAGGAGAAAACAAGGATCATCATTTCAAAGACGAGTCTTTCTTATTACCCAAGTGGAAAAAAAAAACCCAACTGATATAAAATCCACAGATTCCAGGCTGTTTGGAATCTAGATTGAATCTGAAGTTTGCTGCATGGGCCCATCTTTACATTCAAGCTCTGTGCTGACTTCCTTTTTAATTAGAAAAGTAACTAGCTACTGCATCTCCCTGAAGATTACTCACTCTAGCTGAAAGGTAGACTTAGCCCAAATAAGCAGCTTTTTTAGTGTATTAGCTAACATATATTATTATTGCAAAATACTGTTGTACTGGCTAAAAATCATGCAGCTTTCAGTAAGACAGGAAATTCCAGTGCTTTATGGTTCAAATCTAGATCATGTTTTGGGTATTGCCCAAGTGCTATAAAACACAAAACATAGAGAAAGACTAGGAACCAAGCAAGATTTAGCCTGTGTTAAGGAAGATTTAGTTTAAGTACATGACATCAATCATAAGTAACTGAAAATAATGCCTTCAGTCCCTCATGAATAGGTTCCTTGCAGAAAATGTGTTAGAACAATAATTAGCATTGCCTTCAACAGAAAGTTCTATTTTCAATTGTGATAATTTCAGCCTTTTCAGGCATGTTAACAACAGCTAAAGTACTAAATAGGGTTGCACTTTACTGCTACTTCAACCATTACTGAGTGTCAAAGAATAAAAGGGATATATTTTCAACCTTCTTTGCTCTGCATTACATATTATTCTTGGCAAGCTTGAAATTCTGTTGGGTTGAGACTTGTCACGTAGATAACCAAAACAGTCTGCGGTTTAAAGCCGAGAAGAAAATAAGCACAAAGTACAGACTTGTATTCACAAAACACCTAAGGGGTATGCCCAATATAATCTGTTGCGTGGTCAGTCTCACTTGCGGTGCCATGTCTTTGAAGGCCTACAGTACAATTTGAGCCTTATATTTCAGAGGACTAAATTGTGACCTTTGCTGTGTACATTCATAAGGATGGGGAGAAGCTTTGAGTAGTCTCACTCCAAAGACATGAGCATCTTTGGGAGCCACAGACAAACTCAATCTGTGGATTTAGAAAATGCAAGGACTACGTAATCTAGCATTACCAGTAGATCCAGACTCTCCAAAATAAGTGGAGGGCCATGATCAGGGCCATGACTCTAGTCTCTCTGAATCTTTATTACATGTGAAGATGGCACCATGGGGATGAAAGGAGCATATGTAGGTATTGTAATAACTATGTCCCCCCTTAAGCTTTTGGAGACTTAACTATTGCTTTTTTGATTTAGTAGGTGAAAAAGGACTGTTTTCTAGAGAACGACAATGTCAGCACTGACTTAATCTGATGGCACTGGTTGCTTGCACATTTTACCCATCTTCTCTGCTCAAATGGAAGATGAAGAGGGAGTGGGGAGCCACACTCCAGCTGAAGTCCGCCTGCAAACCGCAGCCCCCACACGGGGCTGGAGGCAGGAGGCAGCAGGCACTGACACCCACCCCCTAGAGCCACCCCAGCCCAGGCCATGCTGCCGCAGCAGAAAGCAATGGTTAGCCCTGGCTCCCTCACACCTCCCCTTTGTGCCTGCAGCCACATCACATCCCCCTCCCCTGCCCGCCCCGCTTCACAGACAGATCTGCCTCAGCGTTGGGCGCTGCTCTCCTCTCCTCTCCTCTCCTCCGAGGGACTTGGCCCAGGCACTGCAGCATGGGCCCTGCCTAAGGGGATCTTCAGCACGGGACAGAGCCAACTCTATGTTGGTGCCCCTGCCACTCCCCACATCCCCTCAGGCTACCAGCATCTGGCCGCTGTGGTCCCAGGTGCACAAGCGGAGCTTATTGGTGCCTGAGCCCCCTCTTCCCCCCCAGTGGAGGAATTAACCCCCCCTTCCCCTCAGGCTACTGGGGCCTGGCCACGCTCCCCCATCTCAGCTCAGTTTCCCTCCAACTGAGAACTTGCTCTACCACCTCCCGGCTTGTATCCTGAGTCACTGCAGGCATGTATGTGGCTGCATTTCTGGAATCAAAAGTGAATATCTATTCACTTGCAAGTCAGCTCAATCTACACAGGTTACACTAACCTGCAAAGATTGAATCAATTCAGGCTTGGGCTTTTTGAATGTCTGTACCTAGCCCACAAATTGTATTCCAGTAAGCTTCCTGTAAGGCATTAATCACTTCCTTGCAGATATTTATTGGAACAGAACGTAGAGGTATTAAATTCTTCACGCTTGAGACAAGTTCCTTTAGTCCCTTCTAATTATCCTTGTATTAGGGTATCACCAGTCTACTCAGTCATTTCTTCAAGGCACTGTACCTACTCCTGATAGCTGGGCATTAGAGGTTGTGTCTCTCACCTCCCACTCCACTCACAGTTCTCTCATGCCAGCGGTTGCTCTGTCTAGGATGTCCTGTTCTTTCCATGTTTCTCTCAGGTGTCCAAATGGCCTGTCTCTAACCAGAGCCTTCCCTAGGGTACAGTGAATTGGGGTGACTGCCCCAGGCCTCGTGCTTTGGGGGGCCCCATGGAGCCATGGCCCCTCCCATGGGGCCCACCCGGAGCTGGCGGCTCAGCTCTGTGCCACGGAAGAAGCACAGAGAACCCCTCCCCCCCTTTGTGGGAGTACCACAGCCCCACGTAGTGTTAAGGAGGCCCCGCACAGGCCAATTTGCCCCGGGTCCCACACCCCGCTAGGATTGGCTTTGTCTCTAACACTTCCCCCATAAACTACTTCATTAGTTCCCTCTGGGCAGGGAGCTCTGCCAGTCTCACTAGAAAGAACCTCCCAAACACCTCATCTGCCTCTGGCTAAACAACAAGACCTTCTTACATTGAAGGTATTGTGCTAGCAACTGTTGCTTGACCCTTGCGCTAGGGGCAGAAGTTATACATAAGCCGGTTTAAGTGACCAGGAACTAGTTTAAACCTGTAACAGAACAGAAGTTCAGTGCACTTAAACCACTTTCAAAACAGTGGAAACTGGATTAAACTAAATCTAGATGAATGTAGATCAGATTTAACTGGTTTAGGCCAAACCAGTTTATGAAATTTCTGTCCCAAATCGCCTCCCGATTCAAGTTAACTCACAGTCCTCCAGCATCTCAGGATGCTGTGCAGCCCTGTGCTAAGCTCTGTGCTCCATCAGAGCAGGGCAGCCCCACCCCCAGCTGTAAGCTCTCCAAGAGCCCAGATCCTGGCAGATTCCCCTGGCCCTGCCACCTCCTCTGCTGGGGGAATTGGCCTGGCTCCCAGCTGGGGTAGGGGGAGTAAATCCCCCATTGTGGCCTTGCCTGCATGCTGGGTGCAGCCCAAGAGGGGCTTCAGGGTTGGGAGCGGCATTTCTCCCCCCACTCTCTCCCCAGCTGCCCATCCCAGCTGGGTGATTGCCTTGGCTTCCAGCTTGGGTCAGGGGGAATAAAGACCCCACTGCGGGCTCTACCCCGCTCCCCACTGGGTACAGCCTAGCTGGGGGTCTAGACTAGGGAGAGGGGGAGAGACAGAATGGCTGTTTTTCTTTCCCAAGTCCCTCCTCAGCCTGCAGAGAGGGGACATGGCCAAGTGATCACCCTACTGTGGGGAACCTTGCAGTGGGGGCTTTACCCTCACACCTGAGCCAGGAGCTGGGGCAATCACCTTTCCATGCCCTCTCCCTGGCTGGCAGGGACTTGGTGGGGGATGGCTTCCACTATGGGCTTCCTCCTGTGCCAGGCACAGCCTGGCTGGGGGTCCAGAGCCGGGTGGGGGGGAGTTCCCCTTCCCTCCCTCCTCAGCCAACCTGCTGGTCAAAGAGAGGGCATGGCTGGGTGTTCGCCCCAGCCACGGGCAAACGCCCAAGCCAGGAGCTGAAGCAAGCACCCTGGCACTCCCCCTCCTTGGCTGGCAGACCAACTGAGGCGGGAGTGGAGGGGGGAAAAAATGGCCTCCACTGTGAGCTTCTCCCCCACCCTGCATCCAGAACAGCCTGGCTAGGGGTCCAGACCTGGAGAGGGGGCGCCCCCCTGACTCCCTCCTCAGCCAGCCAGCCAAAGCAGGGGGCATGGCCAGGTGACTGGCCCAGCTCTGGCTCTGGTTGAGGAGGCTGTGGGGGAAGAGAGGGAGAAAAATCTGTTTGGGACTTCCCCCTTCCCCTCAAACCAGGGAGACCCTGGCTGGGGTCTGGTGCAGGGTGGGGGGGTTCCCCCAGCACCTCCTCCTCAGCTGGCATAGACTAAGGAGGGTCATGGCTAGAGGAACCAGCTCTGGGCACAGGGGAGAAAGGGAGAAATGCCCCAATGGGGCTTCCCCCCTCCCCCTTCCCCAGCTCCAAGGAGACCCTGGCTGGGGGTCTGTTGTGGGGGATTTCCCTCCACAACCCTTCCTTAGCTGGCTGGAGGCTAAAGGAGAAGCATGTCTCCCGGCTCTCTGCAGTGGTTGGCAGGCTGGGAGGCGTGCTCTAGTCCCCCGCCTCCTGGTATAGGCCTCTTCAGGGGTCTGGCTGTCTTTCAGGTTTGAAAAGTGAACATCAGTTCACATTCTTATCAGTTCGATGTGGGCAGTTTACAGAAACCTTCAAAGATTAAATTGATTCAGCCTTGGGCTTTTTGACTGTCTGTACTTAGCCTTGGCCACCTGACCAAGGTACTGGCTGGAGCTGAGGTCTTACCTTCTTATAGTCCTTGTTTACCCTGTCATAACTGAACATTTGAAGATATTGGGGCCAAAAATAAAATTGCTGCATCAGAATAAATACATGTTCTGCCTTTATTCTGCCTTTGTGACCAATACTAAAAGCTTCAGAGCAAGACCATGAAACCCCCCCCACCCAATTCACATACCTATACATTATATAACAAACATTTTCCTGTCTTAAGTTGATGTTTAGTTTATGCCCTAAAGAACAAAATACTATTCAGTTAGTTCCATCACAGCTTTCTGCTTTTCTAATTTGCTGATTCAATTACATTATTTTAGATGAGCAATTTATATTTCATAAAAAGAAGGGTCAAACTACAAAGACTTTTCTAGAGTAAATTGCATGAAAGAATATGTTATAAGCCCTAAAAACAAATTAGAAAAAATGGGGGGGGTATGTCAAAAATGATTAAATAAATACTAGGGGACTGCCTTCAGATGAAGAATGACAGAATACCACAATCTTTGGACTACCGTCAGTAATATTTTTACAGAGACTACAGCCAAGCACAAAATGCAAACTATACAGATTAGGCATAGGTTAACATACTTAAGAGTTCAGATTAACTGGCATAGCAAATGGAGTAAATGCTGGTACCAGTTATTACTGTTAATGTATTTGATAGATCAGTAGAATGCTGATTCGGCAGTATTAGCAGTTCACTCTGGTGGAACATTTCTTTTGCTAGAGGCAGGGTTTAACCTGAGTGAATGTCACTATTGAAATCTATCCCTGACAGTAAATTCAGAAGCATCCCCTCTCAAAAATGTTGGGAAATTCATCATTTAACCCGTGCTTTTTGGAAACAGGTGAAATAACTTTTAAATGCACTTGTTTCTATCACTCAGTGGAGGGCAGCCCCAACTGTTGTTTTACTTTGCTGGAGAGGAATCAAGCCAAACAATGTGTATTTGGGCCTTGGCAATGTTCTTGGCCAGTTACAAAATATGTGAAAACATGTTGTCCTTTCTGTCACATCTTCCATATGCATGTACTCTGTTTTAATGATATTCTTAGGGGGCAGGATGTTTTGTTCGTTCTTTTTTATTTTCGCAATCTCTGGATGAAAAACAGTTAACACAAGACAAACATGGTTTGGGAAATCTCAGAAACTAAATGTATAGCATGTAACAAACAGCATGTGACATTATAAAAGAAAATACTGGAGATGTAAAAAAAATGGCGTGAGCCTAAAAGAGCATGCTGTTATCATCAAGTAATCCATATTGTTTTTTCATTCTCATGAATTTCAAGTAAGGGGAGACTGAAACAATGTGAAGAATAAAATTAATTAAAAGTAACAGCAGGAGAGTCCTCAACTGGTTTAAAGCTATCAAAATAATTACACGGCTCAATTTTCAAACCAGGGACATCAGGGAAGGTTCAGCA
>NW_005841936.1:1804152-1811231 GCF_000455745.1 Alligator sinensis
AGACCAAAATTAAATGTTAAAAGGTTATACCCATGTAACTGCCAACCTCATCCTTGTTTTCCCATTCTTTCACGTTTTGCATTACATTTTTTTCCTGAAATAGGCCTTCGTCTTGTGACAGGATCTGTACAGAAATCTGCCCAAGCACAAGGAGTTACAGGATCCAAGCCACAACATTTAAGCTTTTCAGGAAATAATGATCTCTCACTATATTTTTACATGGAATGCAGCACAATGGGATCACATTCCTGAGTAGGCCTCCTGAATCTATTGTAATAATGCTGAGTGAATTTTTAATATGCTTTCTTTCTGGAGCGGCTTTTTTTACATAGCAGGAGGGTTTCTTTACATATCCTGTTTTCTTTCTTTCTCTCTCTCTCTCTCTCTCTCATTATTCTATTGGGCACACCATTATTATATACTTTTTCTGCCTGAGGCTGCTGCTGTTTATTACTGATAGAATCAACGAGACACAAAGAACTCTCAGCATCTCTTAAAGCCACATACTTCTTCAATTCAGACTTTTATCTTCCTTTTTCACCTACTTTTAAACTCTGGTTTATGAATAGTGGTTTATCAACCCAGGGAGCAGCGACACAGAATAATAGAGATCATTTCCTGTCTGTCTGTACACTCTTCATTGGTATGGTATCTGAGAACATGCTCATGTAGGACCCTATTCTACTTTGCTTTGTACTTTCTGTATTCATGCACACTTATGCACAATGAGTCTAAAGTATTGCCATTCTGATCTGGTAATATTTGCAGACTTCTCTGTGTAGGTTTAAATGATAACATACCTTATATGTACACTACACCTTGCAATGCAGTGGAGAATTGGGCCTGTAATTCAATATTTGTGAACAAGGAATAATTTTGAAAATATCCATGGACTGCATAACTAAAGAAGCCCTGACATAGCACTGACTTTGTGAGCAACATGCAGTATAGTCTAATTCTCTACACATGAAGATTATTCCAGAATAGGGTAGTATAAAGCAGAACAGCCATGATGAAATATTTGTATGAGTGGTTGCACTTATTTTAGAATAAAAGTACTTTTTAATGGTTTAGCTCAGGGGTAGGCAATGTTCTTTGGCCAGACTGCCGAAAAAAACACGTCTACCTTGGAAGGTGCCAGAGTGCTAACATGCCGGAGCCCAGAGCAGCTGATTGCAGCCTCCCGGCTGCAGCCGGCCCACAGAGCCCGGTCTGCTTGCAGCAGGGCTTGCAGCCTCCCAGCCGCCTGCTGGGAACAGCCTGGGCTCCGTGGCTGGCAGCAGCCGGCTAGAGGTTAGGCTGGCAGTGCTGTGCCAAGCAAAATGGCCTTGTGTGCCATGCTTGGCACACATGCCAGGGGTTGCTGACTTCTGGATCAGCTTAACCCATCTTCAAAGTTATTTACAACAAGGAATGAGAAGGCACTGATATTCCAGAAAAAAAAATGGATCTATACCTGGAGTTATTTTTGAACAGGTATTCCAGAATAATTCATGTGTAGACTGGCCATTAGATCCAGGGAGGATGTATGATTTGTCATAAGCCAGCATGCCCCTACAAACCATGGAGTAATATCACAAGGGTCACCTATACACCTGTCCAATGCCTGCTCCAATGTGTTCTAATTAGAATGTGTTGGAGCATACTCGATTAATCAAGTATGCTAATTAGCACACTCCAGCTGCCTCAGCATCATGTGTATTCATCGCCTCTGCAACTCATTGAACAAGTTTTAATTAAAGCACCCCCACTACCATTTTTAAGTGCAGAACGCTGAATACACGAGATGCTGCAGGTGCTTTAATAAGAGCAGCTCCTGAGAACCTGTCTAATTAAAGCATCCTCCACCCCGGAGCACATGTAAAGACACCCAAGGTGACCTGAGGGAAATGGGAAGACAACCAGTTACTAAAAGTCAGGAAAACTGGACTTGCCTGTCAGCTGCCATGGAATGAAGAATATTTTGGTGGAAGGTAAAATGAGTGTAGATCCAGGCCCAATATAACAAACCTTAATCCACCATGTTTTCATGGTAGTTTAGGAACAGACTGAATAGGGCATTCAAAAATGTTAATGACTAGCATGTAAGGCAGACATAACCATGGAATAATTTTTGGATACAGCAGTGGGTAGCCAGGAAAATCAGGACTGTTTTCTAATTCCTTATCAATGTTCAGAGATGTCATTCCAGGTTGACTTAACTAGGATGCTAGCAAATAATTCCTCCCTTTAACTTTATTAAAATTGTTAAACACAATCTCTGTTCAGCTAAATCTGCTAATTCCAAGAGGGAATGCCACAAAGCTAACAGCAAGTTTTGCTCACGAGTATTGTTTACGCCACTTCCCAACTGAAGACAAAAAAGGTATATCTGTAATATCTATTCTGCACTGTGATTAGCAGCAACTAGTCATCAAGATGAAAATGTTTCAATGTAAGCACTGCAATTTCAAAATCTTTGATAAAGGTTTATATTATGAAAAAGAGACCTCTTTTATTATAGTATATCCAGGCTAAGAACACTGTGCCCTTTGCTTACACAATTTTAATTTGAAAGGAAGTAGGGGATAGAATTCATTGCAATTATTTCATGATTACCTTGGAATATATTGTTACATTTCTTAGTCTGTGCGGTCAGTGAATGGTTCTTCCTCCAGTATTTTGTAGTGACTACTCAGGAAGTGTTCCTTGTTTAGCAAGAATGTTTTAATAAATCCATATAGCGCTGCATGCAAAAAGAACAGAAGCAAATTAGTTTGACTGATACCAAGGCTAAATTTTTCCCATTGGAATCCTGGTCTAAAAAAAAATTGACATGCCTCATCCCTTGATGATGATGATGAACACATAACTATTGGTGAAGGAGTTGATCTACACGAAAATAATTACCCTGCTACAAGTCCTAGCTTAGACATAGTCATTTTGGAATAAAGGTGCTATATGGAGGTGTAATTCATTCCCGTTTCTGTATGGGAACAAACTATATGCATATTCATACCAATTTGCCTCCCCCACATTAGGCAGGTGGTTTCACTTACATTTGTATAGATAAAGTAGTGCCACTTTCTATTGTAGATAGGCCTAGAACTCACCTGAATTCATTTGAAAATCCCAGCCAAATTGAGGAGCTTTACAATTGTAACCATGTCTCTTGAAATATTACCTGAAATTTCTGATGATTCTGTAATTTCTTACCACTGTTTTAAGCAATAGTGTTTGTCAAATACATCATTCACATTATGTTAACTTGTCAAGAATACCCTGGACTCTTCAATTTTTTGTCAAGGTGACAGAAAATGTCAATTATTTCCATCATTATTAATGCTGATACTAATGCATTAAAATATTGCATGCATGAATAAATTCACTGGTTTTGTCAATTTGCTGATTACAGGGTGACTGTCTGTTTAGTTTAACTTTGCCGTGTTAGGCCTGCTTTCTATTAAGAGTTTCACCAATGTAACTGGTGGTCAGAATCTCAACCTTAAATTTGAACCTTTTTGGGTTTTTATTATTTAATTTGGTTTCCCAGTATTTTTGTGAAATCAAGTCATTTTAAAAAATGAGGTTTGTATGACATAACAGATCACCAGGACTTTCAATAATTCTTGACTTAGACCTTCTTAAAACTTCATTAGCTACAGTTCCTTCTTACGTTGGTAAATAAAAATATTGCCATCAGTCAATCTGATATGTCAAGCAATTGTGTCAAGTTAGCTTTTGCAACTTTTGAAAGATATTATTAAGAACGTAGGAAAATTAGCAGCAAGTAACAAGCGTAGTATATGGAAGATGTTTGTATTTGTTTTTGCTGAATATCTCCTCCCTCACCTCAAGACACTGAAGCACACACAGTGTCTACTTTGTGGCAGCAGTTTCACATAAGGAGATATTTAATATCAGGAATACACTACATTGCATTAACACCTTCCTCCCCAGTATGGTCCTTTGTTTTTAAATGTCTAAGACCAATATAAAGCCCAACATCTAAGACCAATATAAAAGCCCACGTTCTTATTTTTAGAAGGCTGTTCCAGAACTACACTTTCTCATTTCCACCCTAAATTTGTCCTTATGCCAACACCACCCAGTAGACTCAATACCTTTTCTTCTCTGGTATTCATACTCTGGCCATGTCTAGAAGAGTGCAGTCATATGGCAGTGCAACATACCACACATTCAGTTGTTCTCCACACTGCAAGGGAGCAGCTCAGGAGGGGATTTTGACCTCTGAATATCCAGGGATCAAAAAAACCATGGAAAAAAAAGCAGAGCGGCACACATGGGGGCAGTGTGCACTGCTCAAAACTGGAGCCTGGCCAGCCAGAGGTGTGCGCCAGCTGCCAGCCAGGCTCTGCATGGCAGGATCACTGCTGCTGCAGCCCCGGGAGGCCTCCAGAACCCCAGGTAAGGCTGCTGGCCCCAGCCTCCCCTACCCAGCCCGAGGTAACTTGCTATGTGCCAGAGGGCATTTGGCATGGGCATTTGCTGAGACAACTAACAGCAGCACAAGGTGCACTGCTGCTAGCTGTCTCTGGGGAACCAAACATCCATGCACATGTGGATGAAGCCTCTGATGTATTTTTAAAAAGTAATCCTGTATTGGCTTATATTTTGCTAAACTAAACAAGACAAGCTCCTTTACGTGTCCTCTTGTAATATAGGTTCTCCAATTCCATGTTCATCCTAGTAGTTCTCTTTGCTTGCATTCTGTTTAAATTAATCTTTCTTGGCCAGTATTATATACAACTTACCAACATTAGACACAACATTCTTAACGAGATCCCATTTCTCCTTCCCCAGTCTTAAAGTAATCCAATTTTTCTTATGTGATATTCCAGTCCCCCAGAAAGAGTAATCAGCACAGGATATTTCTCAAAGCAGTAGAATGGAGGCAGTAGCAATACCTCCCAACTATAGCTTATCAGATAATTTAAATTATAACACTCCCACTTTCTGTGTCAATGTCATTAATCAAAATCTTAAATAAGATGAGCTTGAGACTGATACTTGAAAAATGTCACTAGTAACCACCCATCAGCCTAATAGCTCTTCTTTCAGTACAACCTGATGTCATCTCCCCATTAGCCAGTGGCTTATCCACTTTATAACTTTTGTACTAATCCCAATTTTCATCATTTGAAGTAATCATTTCCCATTTGTTACCACATCAAATGCTTTATTGAAGTCCAAATAAATTAGGTCTACCTCAGTTCCCTTTTCTGACAATGGTTATCTTGTCAAAGAATAATATCAGCTTAGGCTGACATAATCTACCATTGATAAACACATTGTATTTTATCCCATTTATCTTCATGTCTTTTGATTTTTCTTTTCTTCAAAATTTGTTCTAAAGTCTTACATACTAAGATTAGATTAATAGACTTGCATGGTTCATTCCTCCCCCCTCAACCCATTTCCTGTCCCATCCTGTCCCATTCCCGCCCCCTTCCCCTCCCCACCAAGTCCCCAATTTAAATCTAAGCACTAGACTAGCTACTCTTCCCTCATAGGTAATAACCACCATTTTGGTATATTTATTAAAAATCCTGACTACTGAATTTACATATCCCTATACTGTTTTTTTTTCCTGGGCTTCTGGAATGCAGATTATCTGGTCCCTTGATATGAATGCATTAAGTTCTTTGAGTTTTGCATCCAACTCAGATGTGGACATTTCCACTTTGTATGCACTTCCTTGGCATAAGTGATACTATGTACCAAATTGTACTTCAGGAAATATATAGTAGGGAAAAGCTGAAATTCTAAAATCTGGCTGCAAAAATCTTAATTAACAAATACTTCCATACCTTGTTAATGGAATGTAAAGAATAAAAGGATATCATCCTTTTTTCTTTACATATCACCTTTAGTTTACTACTGGTAATATACATTGCTATTCCAAGTTGAATATGTTGGGTGAAATCTTGATCAGTTTGAAATCAATGGAAACTTTTGTCATTTACTTCAATGGGGCCAAGATTTCACTCATTACATCACATTATTTTCCTTCAGACCATAGTAGATTCCTTCTTAATCATCTTGATGATTTAATCTTTTTCTCTAATGAATAACCCAAAGCTTGCTGTTGAAGATTTTAAAAAACAAAAACAGTTCAATACATATAATCTATAAAAAAGCTAAACATATCCCAGATTTGAATACCCCCTTCCCCCATTTTGGAATGCTTCAGAACTACACCAGATTTTTCATTTCTTTTTAAAATACAAGACAGAGGTCTGCAACATTTTCCAAGAGAAAAGTTTTAGAAGTATACAGGTTTCCCTCGCTTTATGCGGGTTCTGCATGTTCAAATTCCTTCTTATGCAATGACCCTTTTTATACCAAAAATTTGTTATATGCGAGGTAAATTCACTCTTATGCGATCAGTGTGGTGGAAGCCCACAATAAGCTGCTTTGTGTGGTGCACTGTGGGAGTGATGCACACCAAAATATAGTCTCCTGTGTGGATCTGTGCTCCTCGCTCGTTGTCTGTGACATGTGTTTCTATAGAAGTCATCCCCATTATGACTTCTAAGCATTCCACTAACATATCTTCTACTCCTTTCCCTGGTCCATCAATGAAGCCTTCACCACCCTCCCTTCACACCAGCTAAATATTCACCACCACCAGGTGCTTCTGTGTGCTGTCTGCAGTTGGTGAGTATCAAAAGTGTCTGTGAAAGTGGTAGAAATGGGTCTGGGGGCCAGTACAGTCGAGGTCTTGGAACGTATCCCTATTTGTTACATTGTAAAGTGGGTTCCCTTTATGCGAATTGGAGTTATGCACTGTTTTCCAGGAACATATGTATAGCGTAAAGCAAGGGAAACCTGTATGGGAAAATGAACAGCAGTTGTGTCATAAAAATTATATAAAGAAAATGTCATGTAACATGAAGGTTAGTGCTGATCCTGCATTAACATTCTGTCATAACCAAATGAGTTGAGTGCCCCTGTCACAATAGAACTGCCCTGAATAACCGCAAATTTAGTACGTTCTGCCTCATTAGCTATTCCCACCTGGCAGTCTGTTATTGGCTACTCTAAATGTATAAAAATCCGTGCAGCTTCCGCCCAAG
>NW_005841936.1:1811843-1814149 GCF_000455745.1 Alligator sinensis
CTCGGTGAAAGGGGAAGGAGCAGTCATGAAGGAATGGAGAGCAAAGCTGTTTCCTGGGGCATTCGGGTGTGTAATGGGCAGTGACCGGGTTTGCTATCAGCCCCCGGATGAAACACCGACCCTATCCCTAGCGGGGGTGAAGGCGAAGAAGGTGGAAAATCTGACCCCCGCTCAAGAGTTTGCCCAGTGCACCCGGTACCTGAGGGAAGGAGGGGAACCCACCCCACCGGACTGGTTTTAACTGTCCGGCTTTAGTGCCTGGATCGCGCGGTCATGAAGTCCTCGGCCAGCTCCAGGAGGGCCCGGAGACCGAGGGCCGCCATGCGGCAAGATGGGGGTTGACAAAGTGGAATAAAGGAAAAATAATAAATGTGTTATTCCGTTCGGTAGCGGGTCTACTACGGGAGAACGCAAATCTAGAGGCTCAGTTACACACAGTGGGCAAGGAGTCAATGGAGCAGGCGGCGGGGGGCTCCGAGCCAACGCTCGAAAATGGCGCCGGCCGCATGGCGCTGCTGCCAGAAAATGGCGCTGAGGAAAGCGAAAAGGGCGCGAAAATCCCCCTGGCAGGCGGGCCAGCCGCATCACCGCCCACGGCCCAGCCCCTCGGAGTGGCGCCAAAAGAAGCCCCGCCCCCTGACGTGGAGCCAGTAGTGGAACCGCCCCCGTATGAGGGAGGAAAGTTGTATCCAGTGCTCCCGCCCGACCAATTTAACCCTCTCCCGACTGCGGCTCACCCGATAGCATTAGTGAAGCAAGTCGTCGATCCGCAGGGTGCAACCCGCACCACCACTACATACCGCACCCACACTCCGGCTGAGCTACAAGAGTTGTGCAAGGAATCGAAAATGAAACCCGCCGAGACATTAGTCATCTGGCTGAGCCGCCTTGTAGTGAAGTACGAATCGGAGCTGTTAGACTTGGGGGAGACCAGCTTCCTGAACTGTCAAGCCTCATGGGGTAGGGGGCATGCTATCGACCTAGAACTGGTAGTGGGTAACACCCACTGGAACATCCCACCCCCGTCCATCGACACAGGATAAAGCGATCATAACTCCCGCGTGGACGGCTGGCCAAAAAGAGCCACCGCAAAACAACCCCATTTAAACAGACCCATCCAACGCACCAAATCGTCTCATTTAGAACTCATCTAAATCACCAATCACACCCGTGAGTATACAAAGAAAGAATCGTCAACACCGACCCGTACCCGAACACCTACTCCGTGCACTTCAAGAACGAAGAACGGCAACAAACCCTAACTCACCGTAAATAGTCATCAAACACAATGTCGTAAAACAAATTTACTTCTCTGAGTTTTCTTCACAGGTCCGAGACCCGAGACACGTGACGGCAACAGACCTGGGCAGAGGGAAAAGCGCCACCGCAGACACAGAGGCCCAATGTGTGACATCATCATGACACCTGGCAACACTTTCATACTCCTTTTCATAACTAACCTAATCCCATTAGCCCTTTTATTAAATGTAGGAGACCCATCACACTTTTATTACCCCTTCTCAGTGTCGGCATTTGTATCTGTGCCGTGTGTTACCTCTTACAATATCTCAAAACCAAAGTAATGTCGCTATCCGCTTTTGTAAATACCCGCTTGCCATCCGAAGATCCCAACCCCACTGAAGAGAGTAACCTGTAATGGTCTGTGCCATGGGCAAGGGGGCATGTCAGGAAATAAAAAACGACCGACCAATCCGCATACATCTGCCCATGTCACAGTAATGCACTGATCATGAAGAGTTAACAGTGGCAGTGCACTACACTACACTAGGGATAGGCAAGGCAAGAGTCGCTATCGCTAAGTTAGCTGAACAAGTTGAGCTTCTAGCCAATAGTACCGAAACATCCCTACGGTTGGCCGCTTTCGCTAAGTTAGCGAAAAAAGTTGAGCTTTTAGCCAATAGTACCGAAACATCCCTTATTAAACCAGCAATTACAGGCTACATCACATATGACCAAGCAAAACCGCTTAGCCCTCGACGCGATGCTACTACATCTGGGAGGTGTGTGTCAATTCCTTAACTTGTCTAAGGAACACTGTTGTATTAGCATACCTAACGTTACTATTCCACTAGAAGATCAGCTCGACCGCATAAAACAAATTGCCGCAGACACCAACAACATCGCTGGGATCGGAAAGGGATGGTTAGCCGACATTTTCAGCTGGATGGGAAGGGACACATCATCTTGGTTAATGCATTTATTAGCTCTCCTCATTACCTTGTGTTTACCATTAATAGTAATAGCCATTGTTGTATGTATGGGTTATTGTATTTTACAGTTTGTTA
>NW_005841936.1:1814208-1840117 GCF_000455745.1 Alligator sinensis
TTCTGCCTCATTAGCTATTCCCACCTGGCAGTCTGTTATTGGCTACTCTAAATGTATAAAAATCCATGCAGCTTCCGCCCAAGTTGGAGAGCTCTGAGCACGTGGTAGAGTACGGAGAACTTTGCCACGTGGCAGGGAAAAGCTGGCGGACTGGCCATCCTCCAACATCTCCCCGTCACCGTCTGTTCCCGATGTATCCTTCATCCTGCATGCTCGTTTCTGTCTACAAACTCACCAGCTCGTTTTGTTGCCAGTTACCTGTAACTACGCAAGCAACTCGTTACCTGTAACTATGTAAGCAACCTTACCACCTGCTTCGTGGCCACCAGCGGCGTAAGTAAAGTTAAAGTAAAAGTTATTTTGCAACCAATACGCTGTGTCCCGCCTCTCCATCCACCAGCCTGCCTGACGGCCGAGTAATCAGCAATCCTCCTCAAGTCGGCTTCGGCCATCTGAGACACATTCCACCACTATCTACCAGGAAGTTCTTACAGCAAAGGAAAAAATGAAGGAAAGTATTGCCTCCTCCCTAAATAAAAAACTGGAACTCAAGAGATATAGAAATGACTAGAAGTACAGGCACAACAATCTGTAGAAGCCTATAGAAATTACTTAGCTCTGGCATTAATCCATTTTTTCATTAGTTCTGCTACAATAAGAGACTGGCATTCCAGTGTCCAAGTAACCTAAGGCCATGTCACATAGTTGCACTGTATCATTTACAACCATATACTCTAGAGAAATTCTGAGGTGCAGAAAATGAGAGGCTAATTCCCAGTTACTCTACCCAGAGCAGGCTACCGCTGCACCTCTGGACCAAAATATTCAGAGGTGGAGGATTACCGATATCACCCCAGATCTTTGGCAGCTGTAAGTCCAGAGTCTAGCACCCTGTGTTTTGCTGTTGTTGGTGTCTCTTCCCAGAGTAATGGGTTGATCAGCTAAGATGAATGGTGCAGGTTACTGTCTATACTTTGAGCCTGAATATTTCAAAACTGCTTCATTAGTTAGAGGAACTGTTTCAGGCCATCTACATACTCAGACAGACTTCAGTTACATTAAGTTCCAGGTGTTGGCTAACTGATAATTCTCTTATATCCTGTTTTTATTTATATATGGAGTTTTGCGCAAGCCACTGCTCCACCTGCTATTTAGTTCTGCTGTGTCTGCATCTCTCCCAGAGACCTAAGAAAA
The DNA here is from genome assembly GCF_000455745.1 of Alligator sinensis. NCBI lineage: Eukaryota > Metazoa > Chordata > Crocodylia > Alligatoridae > Alligator > Alligator sinensis. Next base: position 1,815,403 of record NW_005841936.1, read on the forward strand.
AGTACTGTGGTACCCAAAAGCTTGTCTATGTTCTTCCCAACTACACAGTTGGTCCAATAAAAGCTATTACCCACAAAAATCTTCGCATCTCCCATTCTAGTTAGACACTAACATTTTTGTACAACATTGCCTTCTTGGTTTAGCTTAACTCCTTCTCCAGGCTACTGATACTGGAATAAGTATATCTGCATGAGTCAGTTATACCAATATAACAATATCACTTTAAATATACAAATTAGATTGTACTCAAAGCATTCTCCTGTTGATAAGACTTTATTCTCTGTTCACAGTTTCAAGGTTTTCTTTATAAACATGATGACTAGAAGGATAATTTTTTTTTAAAGTGCTAGAACTAAGACTATGTCTTCAGGATCAAGGACCATAGGCATTATCTTGTAGTGCCTGTGTCTTTTTTCCAGCCATGGTCACATACACACAAATATCTATTCAACTTTCATGAAATTTAGCACAAACATTTTGTCTCAGCTGAGTAAATGAGTTTGGTCTATTGCAAAAAGGAAATACATTGAGAATTAATTAATGAATATTTTATATGAATCTAATCTGGATTAGTTCACCACACTCTGGGCATGTCTACATGTGCAGTTAGCATACCTGAATAAACTCTGGCATAGTTCACACCAGAGTTTATTGCTCCCATGTGTGCCTATTGCACATATAGACACTAATTGCACGCAGTTTGCTAATGCACCCAGGACTGCAGCACATTAAGCTGAGGAAGAGCAGCCCTGGACCCTGCTCAATGTGCTACAGAGGGGCTGGCTGGGATGTGAGGGTGCTTCAGTGCAGGTATAGCTGGCAGGCAGCCCCCGCACTGAAGCCCCCTTCTACCACAGACAGCCCTGTCAGTGTCTATACAGATGTTAAAGCTGAATAAATAACTCTGCTGTAGGATAGTACTTGTGTCTAACAGTACTATCCTACAGTGGGTTTTATTACTTTACTTCATCCTAATAGCACCACCCATGTAGACAGTGCCGTTTTACTGAGGAGCTAATTAGGCAACTCCATAGTAAATGTCTTGTGTAGATATGCCCTCTGTTACCTAGTTTTGATTTTTTTTTCTTAAATTATATTGCTAGATTATTCTGGGCAGGATTTCAGCACTGACCTTCTCAGAGAAAAGTGATTGAAAAAGATAACTGTAATAGAAGCACAGAGAAATACACTATGGCCTCAGTGGATTTATTGTGTGAACCTTTATAATTATGAAAATAGAAAAGAGACTATATAAACTGGTACTTCCAGTTTTCAATCAGTCCAACTCATATGACAAATAACCACATGATAATAGAGCAATATCTAGATAAATTATATTTGTCTATTGAATCAGATTAAACAATAATCTTTGCCGGAGTCAAAGTAAGTGCACAGCCAGAGACTTCATACTGTAATACCCTCATGATACTTTTTCAATCTGATTTTAGAGTTACAGAATTATGCCTTTAAAACTTCATACATTCTTTTATAAAAGTATTTTATTTTACAAATTTTTCTGAGATAGAACTGGAGCACTATGTAATCTAAATGCCACAGATAGATTTTAGTGAAATGCTAGTCTATTAGTCCCATTTGCTGTAAATTTTTGACCTAATAATTAGAGATATTCAAATAATATGAATGTGTTCATAGGTGAATCCAGAGGGGGTGCAGTGGTGTGGTTGCACTCTGCTTTTAGATCATAGTAATCCCTGTTGTATCACAGGAGCAGCAGTAGGGAGGTCGCACAGGCAGGTAAAAATGCCTCAGCCCCCCCTACCTAATCTCCCCTCCTATTCCATTCACCACCACCTGCTGCTGCCACCGTCTGTGGCTGACTGGGGAGCAGGTGGAGAGCTCTAGATCTGCTGTTGCCCGACTCCAGCCAGACTGCACAGAGCCAGGCTCAGTGGAGACAGCGGCTGTGATGGCAGTAGTGGGTGGGTTCCCTTTCCCAGCCTGATCCCCCTTCTGGTGTTCCCCAACAGCCTGGGAGCAAGGGCAGGAAGAAGGAACAGTTCCCTATGTAGCCACTCCCTGTAGCCCCAGGTAGAGTGGGGCAAGAGTGGCTCATACAGCAGAGGCAATGGCAGGCAGAACTGCCCAGCCTCTTCCTGCACCTAGAGAAGTAAGTGGAGAAGGTAAAGGGAAGGACTGTGAAGGGAGATGTGCCATGAGTACAGATGGGAAAGGAGGTGTGCCAAGAGCAGGGGGGGTGGGAGGGCAGGGTGGGGCATGATTTGGACATGATCTGACCACAAGAAGGGGGGACGCTGGGAGCAGGGGAGGGAACCACCTCTACAGTGTCGGGTGCTGTTCCTGCACCCCCATTTTTTAAATTCTTGATCAGCCCTTTAATGTGTTACATTTCTTCATCTAAGAAAGCGATAATATGAGCTAACAGCAGCTTCCTAGCTCAAAGCAAGGATACCACTTTATCAGCTATCAGCAGGAAGTCTGGTTTTGGTCATTTAGGTATGTCATTCTGTTATGCTTTATGACAAAATGTAAAACAGTGTAACTTGAACAAAAAATGAAGGCATGACCTAAAGAGTCTATTTTTAGATTAAAAAGCAGTTGTGAACTCATCTAGCAACTTTCCCAGATGAAATAATAGGGTGAGATGATACAAACAGGGCATGAAATGAATGCAAAGAGGAGGTTGTTCCATCTGCATAGATTATGAATCACAGCAATATTTTTAGATTGCTTCGTTGCTTGTGTTCTTGTACACACACAATTCTAATGCAATCAGTGTTCTTCATTCTGGGACTGCCTCAATTTAGCTTTTTTCTATATTTTGCTAAGCAAGTATTAGTAGGGATCGGGCAAGATGTGTTGATCCCAGACAAAACAAGAGTTGCTAAATACTGAGAGCCTCTTGAGACTAGAATAAGGAAATGGAGATTGATTTCAGCTCCCTTCGTGACTCAGGAGCACAGGCACTGTGATCAGGAGTCCATGTGGGAAGGCTTCATGTACCCAATGTGCAGCCTAGTCCAAAGTTACCAGTTAAATTTTTAAAGGACCCTGCCACAACATTTATAAAAGATCATAAAAATTTCCCCTCAAACTAGCAAATACTATTTTTTCTTGTATGAAGGAACAAAAATAGAAATAACTTTGCTTCAGATAATATTTAGAGATGACTTGTTCCAACAAAATGTGCTATCATCTTATCATTCATCAGCCTACAATACAGCTGCTATTTATCTCTTGTGTATATTCTGAGGCAAACTGAATGAGTACTTTTGAAGTGTTCATTTGGTTGTAGCTGCAGCTACATATACTGGGATCCAAGACATCATAAACAGCTGGTATAAATTACACTATGATATATGGTATGTTTTAAAAATACATTATGCAAAATGGCTTAAGCAACACTAGATTTTAAAAAGCCAATCCAAACATTAGCACAGCTAGAAACTTGTCAAAATGAATATTTTATATTCCTTCCAGTTGAAATGTAAATCACATTTATCACAGGAAAGATCAATCAACCAAAGTCCTAAAAGTCACTCTCACAATGGAAATATTTACAAAAATCTTAACATGACATTAAGACCCCGACAAATCTAGAAGTCAGAAATTCTAAATGGAGACTGAAATTCCATTTTAGCCCACTGTGTCTAATTATTGCAGCATGAAGTATGTGGTATAGGAGACTGCCCACTGCTTGGAGACCACTGTGATCTCTAGCCAAAACAAAATGAGTTAATCTTACCTCTCAGTTCCCTCACTTTTGTTGATTTAGATTAATCTATTAATGTTATTTTAACAAGTTTTTTTACAGATTTTTTCTTTCCCTTTTTATTTATTGTTTTAAAGTCATCCTGAACAAATACGGCTGAGGATAAGTTCACCTAATGTGCTGGAATTAGCCCTGAAAAAGTCTGAGGTTTTTTTAATGGTTCATTAAAAAAAACAACCCACCATACTACTCCATTTTGGTTTTTCCATACAACTTACTCTTCTACCTTAAAAACGTGCCTTTTGTTTATTTGCTTGTTTGTTTCCATTTGCAAATACAGGCCCCATTCCTGCAGACTCTTACAAATTATTTTTTGCATGATTAAGGATTTGCAAGAATGAGGGTAGACTTTAAAAGGTATTCATCCACATTATGGTCAAGTGGCTTAAAGCGCTACTTATAAATTACAGGAATGTAATTCCCAACTCCTAAGACCTGTTTACACTTATAGGGTTTATGGTTGTGATTTTTTACTAAAATAGTTAGAACTGTATAAAAACCTAAGGTAGCCACAAGTACACCAATAAAACATAACTTATACTGGTACAGTTAATTCCTCTTCCATGCAGGAATAGCTGTAGTGGTATAAAGCACAATGATATCATTATAACTTCATCCACACAGGTTTATATCACTTTATACACAGTGTAGTGAAAGCCATACAGCTTTCTAGTGTAAACAAGACCTAACTATTCTGTGCAGTCTGGTAACCTTTAAAATATTTGCTCCAGCCTGTTCTGTGAAAAGGCTGCATTTGGGACAGTTTAGAGAAGAGGAGAAAAGGTTAGAAGTAAAAGAAGGATTTTCCAGAAGACAGTTATTTTGGTGCCCTGAGCATAGATGCTTTCAAGTGCAGGAGAGTGTGGAGGCAGGGAAGGAGGACATGGTGGGGTGTTCTGAACTGGAGATAATTCAAGCTCTGAGGGATGCTCCCAATGCCCCTTCTAAGTCAGTGCCCAGCACTGGTATCTTATTACAAAATTACTGTGGTGTTTGCCATCCTTAAAGCTTTGTCCTTCTGGAGTTGCAAATATAAGTAGCTCTCACTCACCTGAAAATCCTTTACTCTTTAGTGTAAGGCAGATTCTGACAGTTGAGCTACTATCCATATTTAAATAGGGAGCAACAGAGAAATTATGACAGATTCTTAACTGCAGGCAAGCAAAATAACAAAAAAACAGTAGTAATGAATTATCAGTGTGGTATTATGTCCTGGGAGTCAGGCAAAATTAGAAAAGGTTTACTCCTGTGTTGCTTTATTGCTAACCAGAAAATGTTTTTTTCTAATATGAACAGTCTAATATGCCTAATGTCATATTGCAATACTTTACTTATGAATTTCAGGTTACATCACATGGAATCATCTATATTCATGCACAGAACAAGCCGGTAAAATGTAGATCTTAAAAGAAAAAAGAAATAGTATTCATGTATAGAATAATTTGTTTCCATTGTACTAGACCCTTCATTGCCAGGTTCAGTACAGGAAAGGAGGCAAGGCTGGACTAGCTGGTGGTGGGAAAGACTGGCCACCAGCAAGACCAAGGAGAGTTTATGTCATCCTCTACACTGACCTCAATGGAGCAAGCCCTAGAAACACCAAAAGGATGTACAAGATAAATAGGTAGCCTGGACATGAAAAAGTAGGGATAGGTATGAGCCAAAGAGGATACAAAGGTTATGGTCTTTAGTGATAGGCAGGGTGGTGATGTTGTCCAGAGTAATCAAGAAAGGTAGCAGGGAAGTTTTGAGAAGGAAGATAATGAGCTTTATTTTAGCCATGTTGAACTGGAGCTGATGAATAAACACCCACATCTTCACCATTGTTTATTTTTCTGAATTATCATTAAAAATATCACTGGCAAGCCTTAAAATCATGCACTTCTTTAATATTTGTATCCTTCACTCCGTGAAAAAGTGACCATGTGCTTGGGTATTATTTTTGTTTACTCAATTTTTAATTTTTTCCTCTATAACCACTTACTATCCCATGAATCAAAGTAGTATTTTTAATTTCAGATTGTTTTACAGCTCCACACTCCCTTAGATAATAAGCCCTTTCTGCCTGCTAAATCCTGCAGCCTATACAGTATCATCCTTCTGTGGCATTAGATGCCTATACAGTGTCATCCTTCTGTGGCATTAGATGCCACCAAGACTAAGATGCCAGCACTATCTCTACAATTGCTGTCTCTCCATTAGGGGTGTGCGAAGCGGGCCCTATTCAATTCAGATTTGGATTCGGCCCAAATAAGGGACAGCGATTCAATTCGTTGATTTGGATCACTGTCCCTGATTCAATTCGGCCAAATCTGAATCTGAAGATTCGATGCTGATTCAGAAAATCAGCAATTCAGACATAGACAAAGCTTTAAAAGTTTTTTCTACATAGCTTGAAGTAGCAGGCACGGCTTGTGATTGCTGCGATGCTGGGGCGCATGGAGCATCCCACAGGAGTGCGGGGTGGGCCCTCCATGTGCTCGGCAGTGAACCTTGAACTGGACCAGAAGTACTCCGATTTGATTCAGAGAGATTAAAGGGTTGTCTGATTTGATTTGGAGATTTGGCCACTGAATTGGGCCGAATCGCCGCCAAATTGAATCAGGGACTGAAGCTTTGCCCAGCCCTACTCTCCAGGTGTCGTGTACAAGACAGCAAAACAATTGTACACTGACTTTGGTATATTTACTTTTGTCATAGCAGTTCAGGGCTTGCCCATTACTTAGCCACTTTTAAACAACATCAGTAAACTGTGAATTTCTCTCAGTCATATGATAGTAACTTTGAAGTCTAATTGTGATCATAAACTATTTCGTAACTCACCTTCACACCAAAGCTATCTGGCTATGCACTTCTCTGTGTGGCTAAGTATACACATTACATAAAGTCTCTTGTTTTATTTATTTGAAAGGATATTCCATAGAAATACAGTTGCAGGTTCTGTTATAAAATATTTGAACTTATTTGGGTAACTGAGATCATAGCTATTGCTATAAATTTGGATAAAATATCATTTACAACTTAGAATTGCTAAGAAACATATATTCCAGGATCCTGGCTGGTATTACAGATTTCTGTGAATTTATACATGACTTAGCTTATACAAGAAATCTCTCTTAATTGTTGCAAATTGGAATAGTAGCTGTCATTTAATTTATACAAGGAAGTTAATATTTCTTACTCCTACATTTTGTATACATAATTTTTCAAAAATATATCATTAGGAATATTATTACATTGCTTTTTCATGTTGGTTACAAAATATGTTAGTTGAATTACCTGTGATATTTAAAAATATAAGAAATAAACATGTCTTAATTTTTAAGACAGACAAGGTTCTGCATGTAAATCTGATATCTTTTGTTAGATCAACTCAAATAGTTGGGAAAATTCTTCTTAGCAAGCTTTTAGGTATAAAAACCCTTGTTCAGGCTGAGGAAGCATCTGCAGTTGGCGCGTGCTCTTCCTGGGTGGAATGAATAGTAAAGAAGCCAGAGGCTGATATGCATGCAAGACAGGCAGTCAGTGAAGATGTAAACTGAGGAGTCATTGGGTGAGAAACAGGTTGGGGGGAAGGGAGAGGGAAGGAGAATGAATGTAGCTGGTAAATAATGGAGAGGTACCTGGGGAGTGAGATATTAGGCAGGTTATAATGTGTCATAAATCCAATATCTATATTTAGTCCATGATTTTTAATATCCAGGAGGCTGATGAAGTGAAGTTCATAGGCTCATCTGTGAAAGGTGTTTTGTAAATTCCTTTTGAGGATTAGAACTGAGAGATTGGAGAGAGAGTGGATGTCTTGTGAGAAATGTGCCCCCACAGGTAATTGGGTATTCTTGTCTTTGATAAATTTCGGTGTGCATTCTTTCTTGTGTGCAGTTGTTGTTTGGTCTCTCCTATATATTTTTCATCAGGGCATTTGGTGCATTGGATGAGATATATTACATTTCTGGAGGTGCATCTGTAACATCCATAAATGCTGATGGTTCTATTGTGGGGTGTAGTAATTGTGGGGGTGGTGGAGATATGTCGTCAGGTTTTACATTTCTTGTAATGGCATGGCAAGTTTTGAGCCATAGGAAGTTTGCTTCTGGTGATGAGGTTAGTGAGGTTCGGTGCTTGTTTGAAGGCTAGGATGGGTGGTTCTGGGAAGATCTCTTTAAGAATTGGGTTGTCTTAATTTTTAACAAGCAGCAAGGATTTCTTAGAGTAATATCTTTTATTGGACCAACTATGTAGGTGGGATAAAGTTAGACAAGCTTTCAATGCAAGACATTCTTCATCAGGTTAATTTTTAGCCTACTTAGTCAAAAGATACTGATCAGGTCTATCACATTCTATTGTGATCACCTCCTTCTTAAAGTCAGAACTATAAGAAGGACTTTGAACAACTGTAAGAAGGACTTCGAACAACTTTTAGTATTTTCCACTTAGCTTAGGCCTCAGTCCATTTAGGGCATTTTTTTAACTTCACTACTATGAGCTCACTGAAACATATTAGGCCATAGACAAATGAACAGAGGCAAAGATTGAGACATAAACCATGGAAGCAATGCACAGATGAACAGGCTGTGCCTTCACGGGCTGTGCATTGAAAGGCAGGCACTTGAAAAAATAAGAAAATTGCCCTACATTCATTTAGGAGCAATTTCCCACTCTTTGGGCTACGTTGTTTCTGGAAGCTGTATCATGCATCCCCAGGTTTCTTAAGTCAGAACAGCTTGCCTAGTGACAAGTGAACTGATTAGAGCAGGTGTGGGCAAAATATGGCCTGCAGGCCAGATCTGGCCCACCAAGTGATTCCATCTGGCCTGTGGTGGGTCCTTGGCCCTGCCCGGCCAGGCACCAGAGCTGCCACCTGGTGCAGAACACAGCCCACCGTATTCCCACGTGCGGCTCTCAGGCACACCAAGGGCTGTAGTCTGTGAAGCTCAGTGGTGTAGCAGCTGGACTAAGCTTCTGGCAGCCCCCATAGCAACTGCTCCTTCTGGCTACTGCTGCCAGTGTCTCCACCACTGCCACCAAACCCAGCCCTGCTGCCTGGGCACCCCTGCCCATTCACCCCGCACCTATCATCAGGCGTGCCAGACACAGCAAGAGGGCAGTCGGGGTCTCCATGGAGACTGGCCCAGGAGCCCCACAGGCAGGGTGCCCTTGGCCAGGTGGATGGGATGGGGCCATGGGCAGGCAGGGAATAGTTTCTGGGAGTGGGACAGGCAGGCAGAGGCAGAGGCAGGCCAGGGCCAGGATTGTGGGGGAATCACAGCATGGGGCCAGGGCCTGGGGCAGAGCTGCAATCCACTCCCTGCACATCCTTGTGATGGGTGCTGGTTATATGGACAGCAGCCAACCCCTGCCTGTACAAATGGCGCCCACTGCAAGGACGTGCGGGGAGCAGATTGCGGCTCTGCCCCAGGCCCCAGTCCCACACTATCACTGCCCCATGATCCTGGCTCTAGGTCCAAAATCACCCACCTGTCCCAATTCTGGACACCAATCCCTGTCCACACACAGCCACATCCCATTCGCCCAGCCAAGCACACCCTGACTATGGAGGTCCTGGGCCAGTCTCCATGGAGACTCTGCCTGCCTGCCCGCTCACTCCATGCAGCACCCCTGGTGGTGGGTACAGGGTGGATGGGCCTGGGCCAGATAGGATTGATGGGCATCTCCCCAGCTTCCCCCTCCCTGCCCCCTCCACCCCCCGCACTGGTCAGTGTAAACGACTGTGATGGGGGGCCAAGGCCAAGTCAGCAGCACCACCACCCCCAGCCCTCAACAGCTCACCAAAACTCCTTAAGTGTTCCTCCAGCCCAAATAATTGTCCATCCCTGCATTAAAGTGTCCATTAACGAAGGTTTCGCCTGTTTGAATAAATCAAGATTTGTTTAAATCAGTACACTTTTCTCAGACAGGGAAGGCCATGGCTTGTACTTCCTTCTTCATTTTTTATCTCTTTTCTCTATTTAACCATTTTCAAAATAGCCTTCCCAGTCCATAAGTTTGGAGTCTGTTGTGAGCAATATCCAGTATGTTTTATGAATTTCTTTCCTTTTTGTCTTTTTTCCCCTATATGAACAATTCAGGGGAAGGCTTTTAGACCCACCAAATCATGGGCCGTGTCCAAATGAGCAGACATTTGGTTGCCTGGGAACACGTAGCAGTGGCACACCTTGCGCCGCTGCTACTTGTCCCCGGGGAACACCCATGCCACAGACGCTTTGGCATGTGGCAGGTTGCCCTGGTGGGATGGTAGGGGAAGCTGGGGCCAGCCCTGGGCTGACCCCAGCAGCCTTACTTGGGGTCCTGGGGGCCTTCTGGGGCTGCAGCCACAGTGCTCCTGCTGGGCAGTGTGTGGCTGGCAGCCGCAGTGCAGCTCCAGACAGCCTGGCTCTGCTTTTCAGCAGCACTCATTGCCCGAATGTGTGCTGCACCATTTTTTTCCCCATGTTTTTTTTTGCCCCCTGGATAACCAGAGGGTAAAAAAACCCCATGAAATTAAAAAAAAACCAGAGCAGCACATGCATGGGCATCCACCCTTGCAGCGCAGAGAACACCAGACTGTGTGATATGTGGTGCTGCAGATGTGTTTGCAGCACCACACACCACATAGCCAGGCTTGTCTGGATGTGTCCATGATGTCTAAATCATCTTTCTGTGTGTGCATGATTCCAGGAGGTATTGCTTATAGCGATCTCACTGAACTGTAATGGTGATCATAACATCAGACAGTGACTGGAAATCAAGTGCTCAAAAATGTATCAGCTTTCTTAGCAGTGTCATTTGCTGAACCTGATAAAACATGCCATGCATTCTGTCTATTGTCTGAAAGGAAATTTATATCTATTATTATTACAGTTCTTTCACAATAAATACTCTCCCATATGAAAGAAGGCATGGTCCTTGCCCCAGAGGCTCACTATCTAAGACCTGCAACTTGAGAATGTGAAGAGAAGAGGGGGGCACAAACATAAAAATATATAGAATATCAGTCAAGTGTTAACTAAACAATAAGAAATGATCACTAGGGATAGAATTCTATTTCCATTTTTGTGTGCCTAAATGTCAGGTTTCTGGTTGCATAAGCAGCATAGGCACAGACTGAAGACATAGATTGAGCAAGCACAGTAGCCTGTGCACTGGCCAGGTAGCTATGTGGTTACAACTATGCACCCATGCTGGACGTGTACCTGTGTTAGTCATAAAAATATGCCAGGCAAAAACCTATGACTAGCAGTTGTTAAATAAAAGAATAAGCAGGACCTCCCCTATTTTAGCCCTAGTAGCTATGTAACCATCTGAAGGGTGGTTACAAAGAGGATGGAGCTAGATTGTTCTCAGTGGTGGCAGATGACAGAACAAGGAGCAACGGTCTCAAAATACAGCAAGGGAGGTTGAGATTGGATATTAAGAAAAACTTTCTCACTAGGAAGGTGGTGAAGCACTGAAACAGATTACCTAGAGAGGTGGTGGAATCTCCATCCTTGGAGGTTTTTAAGGCCCAGCTTGACAAAGCCCGGGCTGGAATGATCTAGATGGGGATGGTCCTGCTTTGAGCAGGTGGTTAGACTAGATGACCTCCTGAGATCCCTTCCAACCCTCATTTCCTATGATTCTAGTTAGGGCACTTAGGAAGCCAGAGAGTTAGGTTTTAGGTAGAGAGAATTTGAACATGCAGCTCTCAGACTTTCTAGCATAGTGTGCTAAACACTACACCACAGGTTAAGAATTATCTGAGCTGGTCCCATTATGAAAGATAAGGGAGGGAACTATGGAGTGCCTATAGGAAGAAAACAAGCTAAAGGGTGCATGCCCCAGGGAGATGGTTTTCTCCTGCTCCCAACAAGACAGAGGGAGTGTATACACATGACATTAATTTGACTGAATAAACTCTGGTGCAATTCACACTGTAGTCTATTGCTCTCAGGTGCAGCATTTACACATGCACTTGGGACTGCAGCACACTGAGCCTGGGGCTGCTCCAACCTGACTCAGCATGCTGCAGAGGGGCTTGCTGAGGCACAAGGGTGCTTCAGTGAGGGATTAGCTAGCAGGCAGCTCCCACACTGAAGCACCCTTGTGCTCTAGCCAGCCCTGTCAGCGTCTACACACTAAATAACACCGCCATAGGATAGTTTTTGTGTTGGGCAGTACTATCTTATGGCTGTGTTTATTAGATTACTGCAGTTTAACAGGGACACATGGGTAGCTGCTGATGCTTTACTGCAGAGCTAATTAGGTAACTCCACAGTAAATGCTTCAGGCTTAATACCAGGAAAAACTCCTTCACCGTCAGGGTGTCCAGACTGTGGAATAAACTCCATCCACAGGTGGTGCAGTCACCTACCCTGGAGGTTTTCAAAAGGAGACTAGACAGTCACCTCACTGGGGTCACCTAACCCCAGTTGTCTTCCTGCCGATGGTCTGCAAGGTCCCTTCCAGCCCCTACCAATCTATGAATCTATGAATAAATATTGTGTGTAGACACACACAGAAACTTCCTCATTGCACTGCTTCCACTCATTTCATCCAATAACTGTTAAATGTAGTGGGCAGGATCTCAGTTTCAAAATGAGCACTGGAGAAGGGTCTGATGAAACCTAATCTGGTATGTAGGTTCAAACCTTGGTAAGGGGGACCTAGAATGCAGATTTATCTTCCTGCAGTAAGATACTAGCCACTTATTTACTGGGACTAAAACATGGGAAAGCCCTCCTTCCCCTTCTCCTGTCATGCTTTTTCCAAGACATATATGGCTTGGCCAGTATGCAGCCTATTGCACATGGCTCAGACTACTGCCACTTAGGCAGCTAGAAGCTGCCATTTTGACACAAAAAGAAAGGTACCATATTTTACAGTGTATAAATCAGCACAGTGTATGAGTTGACCCCATATGCCACTAATAAAAGTTAGGTTTTTTAAAATCTGGTATACAGATCAACCCTACCTTGTTGGGCCGGGCAAACCTAAATGTTTTAATTTTTTTTTTTTTTTTAAGTTGCTGCTCTGGGCTCTCCACAGCTCCCAGCACTGCAGCAGGCACCAGAGGTGGGGACTAGAGAGCACAGACAGGGATGCTGCCTGTGTTCTGCTGACCCCACCCCCATGTCTGTGGTGGTGCGGAGGGGAACCTGTAAAATCAAAGGTGCCACAATACACCCCACTTCTGCCAATTTTTCAGCACACCCCCCCCGCACTCGCTACTCTCCCCTGATCAGCAAGAAGGCAAAAACCGCAATTTTAAATATGGTGTGGTTTTTGCCTCCCAGCTGGTCAGCAACACACAGTGAGGCTGCCAGGGTCCCTTGGCCAATCAGGAGTGAGCAACAGAAATGGCACCACATTGAAAACTGCATTTTTTGCCTCCCCGTGGATCAGGAGCGAGCGGCGAGCAGCGGGGCCCCTCCACCAATCAGTGGTGGACCTTCAGGAGCACAGGGGAACCTTCAAAATTAAAGGAGTTGCTGTACAGCCCACTCCCACTGTTAATTTGGTAGATCCCTAATCAGGGGTGGTGCTAGGGGGGTTTGGGTGGCTACAGGCACCCCAAAATTCACCTTAGACCCATAGACGACTGGTAGGGGGTGCATGGGGCACATGCCCCCCCCAGCGGAGCTAGTGCCTCCCGCTGACAGCCAACACTAATGCTGTCAATAGGACTGGTGCCCCCTGACAGGGTCAGCAGCTTCTGTGGGTGCCCCCTCAGATTCAGAAGGCACCAGTCACTCATGCTTAGCCCCACCATAGCCACTCCTCCCAGAGCTCCCCCTACCCCCTGGGCCACTGCTACCCACCCAACGCAGCTGAGCCTGCCCCACTCCTGCCTGCAGTGTAGCCCCATAGGAAAGAGGGTGGTGCTACCCCTGTCCTTAATCATGGGTGACTTGTGGGGGGCACATGCTCCCCACTCAATATTTACCAAGGCCACTTGCAGGGGCCCAAGTGGCTTGTGCTTTGCTGCTGGCCAGGTCTGGAGGTGGGGCTGAGCCTCTGGTGCTGCCTCTGTTCCTGCCCACCTACCTGCATTGTTGGGGTGGCAGTGAGGGGAAGGGAAGAGAAACCAGCAGCGCTAGATGATGCTGCCTCGTGGGCCTGATGCCAGCGCCACTCGCACATGCACCTGCAGTGCTGGGAGCGGGGGAGGAGTAGCAACCAGGCTCTGGTGGCCAGTCCTCATAGTTTCTTCATCCTCTGTCCCTTCCCCCTCTTTCTCTTTTTTCATTTTTTCTTTCTTCTCTTTTTTCTCTGTTCCCTCTTTTTGATCTCTTCTCTTTTTTCTTTCCCTCTCTCTCTCTCTCTCAATCTTCCCTCTTCTTTCTTTCCCCCTCTCTTCCCTCCTCTTTCTTCCCCCTCTCTCTCCTCCCTCCTTCTTCTCTCCTCTCTCTTCTTTTCTCTCTCTCATCACAACATGCTTAACAAAAAAAGAATACACAACAACAAAGGTAGACAAGGTTCTTTGGGTGAATCTGATATCTTTTATTAAACCAACTTAAATAATTGGAAAAAAAATTCTTAGCAATCTTTTGGGTATAAAAACCCTTCATCAGGCTGAGGAAGCATCTGCAGTTGGTGTGTGCTCTTCCTGGATGGAATGAATAGTAAAGGTGCCAGATGCTATTATGTATGCAAGAAAGGCAGTCAGTGAAGATGTAAATTCAGGAGTCAGTGGGTGAAATACAAGCTGAGGGTTGGGGAGAAGGGGGATGAATGTAGCAGGTAAATAGGTAGTATTTATAACAACAACAAAGGTAGTATATGAAGTTTTATTTATTGTCACCAGGTTTAGAATTTTTAGAGAACCTGATATTTGCTGTAACCCCCCAACATCTATGATTATTAATAACATTAATATGCAGTGCATCCTGTCATGTAGCCCCTTCTCCCCCTGCCCTGGTTTTGTTTTTCTGGCATGCCAGCACTCCAGCACTTTACAAGGTAAACATTGCAGGTTTTTTCAGCACCCAAGCCAAAAACATTGCCTACCCCAGTTTAACCTATTAATGAACCTACATGGTCAACCCTGGCACAACCACAAGACATAACACTCTAAACTCCCACAGGTAAGATAGGGGGACAAAAGTGGCTATAGGACTGCCAGGAACGTGCAGGTGTGAAATAGGAAGAAAGATGAGAGCCAGATCAGCCATGTACTCCTGGGTCTATACAAGTGAATGGGCAAGACAGTGACAGAGATAGGACTCGAAGATGTCAGAACTATTAGTGAAGAGTATGCAGGAGTATTCTTGGAATGCACTGGAAAATC
Organism: Alligator sinensis; assembly: GCF_000455745.1. Classification (NCBI taxonomy): domain Eukaryota; kingdom Metazoa; phylum Chordata; order Crocodylia; family Alligatoridae; genus Alligator; species Alligator sinensis. The sequence continues at coordinate 1,830,420 of NW_005841936.1, forward strand.
AATTGAATTCTTGCAGCTGCAGCATTTGCATTTATTGCTCATGCTGCAGTAGAATCAAGTAAGAGGATGGAGAGATTTGTTCATAAATTTGAAAGAGTAGTGTAAATGCATGCACTCGTGCAATTTTATAAAAATGTGTCCTGATGCAAGGTATGTTACAAATATGCTAAGGGCTTGAAATAATTGTCACAATGTAAACTATCATAATGAAGTTAATGCCACCTTTGTCAGGGGGGACCAGTCAGCAACCGGGGGAGGGGGGGCCCCCCACAGCCAATCTCACTGACTGGGGGGGGATACTTGCCACGGGCAATCGTGCCAACCGGGAAGCAGCCGCAGTGCTCGTGGAAGTGGCCATGGCACTCTCAGAAGTGGCCACGGCACTTCATCCAGCGCTCCCAATCCCCAGCCAGCGCTCAAAGGGGGGGCACCAGCGCTCCTGCCTGCCCCCCCTGCCTGTCACCTAAGCAGGGAGCACAGCCTGTCAGGGGTGCACCAGCACTCTCAGGAGGTGCACGTACACCCCCACCTTATTTGTCACCACTGCTGCAACAGATTTATGAGAGTCTAATCTGAATTTCTGACATTATGCTCTGTGATTCACCAGTTTCAGGCCTAACAGAATCTGAGGCTCTCCAAACTTTTTTCAGAAGAGCCAGTAGTCTAGAATAAGCCCCTTTAAAAATCTTCCTTTCTCAGGGTTCTCTCTATAGTGCTATTTTTAAGAGATGTTGAATGATATCTAGCAAGGAAAGCTTTATTGCAGGGGAAATTAGGCAAGGTCTGGGAATATGATGAGAAGGAGAAATGCTTGTAGAAACAATACTGTTCTTATGTAAAGCATTATGTGTAGAATTTTAACAATAGTTCCCATTTGAGAATGATCTAGAGAGAGAAGTTAGGTTACCGACCTCCTTGCACTCTTTGGATAGTTAAGCAACCTGTCCTAATTTGGCATGAATAGGGAGGAAACCTAACTTTTGATTTCCTGTTCTTCGCAGGACATTTACATTGAAAAATTAGGCCATGAGTGCCTGAAGGAAATATTGGGAGCAGGAAGGAGTAAGGCTTTGTTTTCTGAGGATTCCTTTGGAACAGAGCCTCCCAGCAGTCATTAATCCTAAATGCTAGGTGTCCTTAAAAGGTGGAGACATTAATGTAATCCTATCAGTGAAGTGTTTGGTCCTAGGGTAGATCTGCAGAGCTCCCCTGCTTAACACCAAGGAGCTAATTAGATTTGCTCATAATTAATGGAATCCTGAGCAAAGTCATTAAGGATTTTGATGACTGTGAGTGACTTATAAATTAATGAGATTCCATAGGGATCTAGTATCCAACTGACAGTGTGAGATTCAATTTACAGTTGCCCTGGAAATGTAAAATGTATAACTGATGGATTTTAACTGAAAATCTATATACAGTACTTGATGTTTCTATACAAAATCTGTCCACATAACAAAACAACACATCATGTTGGAACGTAGTAGGCTAACAGGATTTGTAGCAGGATACTAAAGAAGGAGGGTTTTTTAAACCATTGCTTTTCTTTATTAACATTCTTAAATACATGCTCTTTGGCTTCCCATCAGTTAGCTACTTTTTATGCCTTCCTCATTTGATTGTTATTTGATAGACCATGACCAGCAACATAAAGCCTAGAGTGATACAAAGAAGCTACTTTTTCTTAATGGAAATGGAAAATAATATACACTTTCCTTTTTTGGAACTATTTGAATAATAAAGGGAACATTAACATCATATCTTACATTCAGCTAATATACCAAGACTAATAGCATAATTAAAAAACTCAGCTCCTTGCTGAGACATCTTAAGTGTAAGGGGGAAAGGATTTTGTCTCCAAGGCTCAGAAACAATTTTCTGTAAATTCTCTACATTCAAACATAAGAGGACAGTACTGAAACTTTGTACTGGTGTCCTTGGAAAATCTAGGTCCATTTCTGCAGATCTGGGCCCTCCATACAAGTAGGGAACTCCTCCCTAGGCATCACAGTTCACCCAAAAGTCAAATTGCCATAAACTACATTTCAGAGACCTGGTTTAATCTTCAGAATTGCCTTTCAAAGTGGTGTGGTGAGTATGTTTGTTATTACCCTGAAATAGAATAGTTTTCTGATAGCATACTGTTAGGTTAACAATAATTTGGATTATTAAGAAGTATTAGCTTTGCAGCTGAATACAAGGCATGACCTGTGGCCTAGCAATGCCACTGACCACAAGGCAGAATGATAGCTAAGCCTTTGCTTGTGTCAAGTAATCATTTTAACTGTGTTAAGCATTTTCTGAGTAAAATGCAGCAAGTGGATCTGTGTCTGTGTGCTGTAAAATCAGCTACAGCAAGAAACAAGATAAGACAAAGAAGCCATTGTTCTAAGTACAGTGATCGTGTCCTTAAGAAGTATCTACCACTGCAAGTTCTTGCTAACGTATCATAATGTTACTGTTACTTAACTTTTAGCTTTTAAAAAGTGCTAGTTCAGCTTAATAGAAATATGCTGTTATGAAGATTTGTGAAGCACTGCCCAAGTATTGCTTTTGTTAACCCTGTAGTCTTGCCTTGTTGTAAAAAGTATAAAAGATCGGCCCACCCTTTAGCGGGGGGCCATTTTGCCTCTTTACTGGCTTAATGGTCATTGCTTGAGCAAATATACTGCAGTAAAACTTTACCCGTGTTGTCTGGTTCCTATGCAGCTAGACAATAAACCCCAGGGAGTTTTCTCCCACCACAGTGGGAGTAGTCACAGGAAGGGAGCTACTACATTTAATTAATCCCAGAATAGACTTCCAAATTCAGTGGATTTCTAGCAATGAAACTACACCCACAAAGAAGAGTTACTCGCATAAGACAAAGTTTGCAGGATCTGTTTTGATTTGCAAGTGTAACATAGTAAAACAACTTATTCTCATTAGTCCATCTCTCTAGTATAGCTCTTTATATGGACATTTTTCACTAAGTGAATTTCATAATACATCATATTTTTGCATTTTTATAGCATCTTTCGAGAGTAGATCTCAAGACACTATACAAAGCAAAGTAAGGGATGTATATTTTTGGATGCAAAAACCAGGAGCAGAGCAGTAACATGTCTTGTAGACCTGTGGCTGTATTCGCTTCAGATTCGGATTCAGCCGATTTGGGGGACAGTGATTTGATTTGATTCAGATACTAGCCTATGGCTAGTATTCGCTTCAGATTCAGATTCAGCCGATTCGGGGGACAGTGATTTGATTTGGTGATTTGAATCACTGTCCCAAATTGATTCAGCCGAATCTGATTTGGAGATTCAGCTGCTGCCTTTCCATATTTCTGTGCCTTTTCCACCATCCTCCTTTTAGATCTGGTGTTTTTTCATTGTTCAAAACCCCTAGGATGAAGTCCTGTCCTATTGCATTAAGTGGTAAAAATCCTATTGATTTCAGTGAAGTCAGAATTTTACACTTACTGTTATGATGTTACCATTCGTCATAAGTCATTATTTTCTTTTGGTTTCTTTCTTTGATAGTTGTTGGGCTATTTTTTAATTATATAGCATAGTAAATTAATTATCTAATTCACATTCACGTTCACATTCAGTACCTGATTTTTCCATAAATGTTTATGTCTTCATTTCACATGCATAACACAAACCTGAAGACTAGAAACTAATGCGGCAGGCAAAGTCATACTCAACTGAATGAATAAGCCTCACAGAGCAAATGTAAACTGTCTTCATCAGTTCCAGACTAAATCTAAATTCAAGCTTTCCTGAAAAAAAATTACATTTAAAAAAAAAGAAATTTAACTCTAAAATATGGGAGAGAAAAATCAGGTATCTTAAAAGTGCATATGGAAAATAAAGATAAGCCTTTACAAACTAACTATTATTTCATAGGGTCAACAATGGCAGGGTGGGATGTCTAATTCTAATTGTCAACATTTGTAGTAACTGTTACTTTGACAGAGCTGTAGGAGTCTGAGCATTGACTATAACTATTTCAAGCAAATGAGGTAAACAAACACTATAACAGTAACAGGGCTGTTTTGTTAAGAAAACACAATTTGGCCTGTCCCTATTTAAAGAGCTGTATCTAAACATCTAGGACAATTTTATATTTAAGAATGGATCAGGAAAAGAGAAAAAAATGTCTTGCTACATAGTAAATTACATATAAATTATAGGCTGCCAGACCCAAAGAAATTATAGTTAGGAAAATCATATCCCTCTAATTGGTTTAATGGTTCTCCAGTATAAAATAGGTTTTTAAGATGTGTATTGTACTGCAAAAAAGAAGGAAATTCTATTTATGGAATAAAATTGTAATATGAATTCAACAAGTCTCCCTGAAACATGCTTTAACAAGAAGAGGTTTAACGAATAAACTCTTCTGCAAAGGTACATTGAGATTCATATGTTGCTAATTATGCAGGTGTGCTGTAAAACATTATAATATCCTTTATATTCCTAATTCTAAATATTTATACAAAAAATAAAATAAGGTCTCAAAAGCAATGGCATGATATACAATGTAATTTGAAATAAGAATAATATAAAAGTTGTGACTCAGCACAGGTGCTCTGAATTCAAAATATGGATATAATTGGAGACAATCAGGTATTATTCACACAGGAAGAAATAAATCTTTATTTTTCAATTTCTGTTGAGAGTCTTATGCAGCGTCACCTCTGTCATATTTTTCTAGAGTTAGGAAATTGCAACACTACAAGCAAGTTACGAAATGAAAGAAATAAGCATTAGTATTTTCTTCTAGTATTTTTTTTACTTGTACTTACACTTTCTGAAGAGCCAACAAGTTTAGTTAGTTTAATTATACATGAAACATTCAGCCTCTAAGAAACTCACTAAAATAAAGGATTTATGTGTCTATTTTAAGGGTGAATTGCAGCACACAATATTGGGTCAGTACTCTTTTCTGTTCTTTTATGATATAGAAAGATTGGATTCAATTAATTCTAAGATTCTCCCCTTGTTTTTAATATCAGAAACATTAGAGCGTTATCCCCTGTATGGGACTGAATTCAAAGACCCCTGAAATCTTTAGAAAAATAATCACCGACTTTTCACTTTGGATCAGGGCCTTTGTTGTTGAGATCCTTGGAGGTCTTGCTTAAGCTAAGTCCTGTAAATTTAGCTTCATCCTGTTATCATTATCACTAAGGCCTTGCCTAAGACATTTGTACCAATTCAGCTAAAATGATTATAGTTAATGATGGTGTAGACACAGACCAATTTATATTATATTTAAGTTAATCTTGTTTGAATTTTACCAATGTCAACTAGAGCTGCGTGCAAATCCTAGTGTGAGGGAGGCTTGAGAGGATCAGTGATGCTCACTGAGCCTGCCTAAGAGGTCGCTCTCTTTTCCCTTCATCTTTGTGAGGGAGGCAGAGCAGAAAGTCAAATAACAGCCTTTTGTGATATCACTGTTCAGGTCCTTCAAAAAATCTTACTGGGAGTTTATAGCAAAAAGAGAGGAAAAGGATGAGCTAGTATTTACACTATTTTTTAAAAATGAGGGGAAAAATTGGCTTTAAAAAGCAAGCTAGTATTATAAATTATACAGGAGTACTAAAGGCCAAATAATTTTGCTTTGCAGAAGTAGGATAATACAAACTTATATTCAATAGTTAAGGACTAAAAGGAGTTTAGAATTCAATAGTTAAAGGCTAATGTTAGATAGACTAGATGCCCTGTGCCCCTGACACTGTCTACTAAGGCTTCAGCAAAACCTTGGCTCAAAAAAGGCCTCAGCTTCTAACAGTGCTTGTCCCCGCTTCAACCACCCCTACCTTCTCCTTAGTTTGATAACGCCTCTGCTTTTAACACCCTCCCCCTTTCTGTCTTTCTTCCTAGAAGATAGTATCAGCTTTGGTTGGGCTCACAAAAATATAATGAGCAGGGATCCGGGTTTTCCGTTTGCCACGGTAAAACAAGGTAAAATGCAGGTTTTCTCATTATAAGGAGAAAAAACAGGATTTTCTCTTTAAAGGAGAAAAATGCAGGAAATGATGGGTTTCCCCTTGCAGGCTGGCAGAATTCCCCAGCTGGGGGGGAGCAGGAGAAGGGAGGCCAGGCAGGGGGCACCATGTGCATATGCGCACATTCACATGCACATGACTGCCCAGCAGCCTGGAGAGCAGCCCCTGCAGGTAAATCTGGCATGGGGAGAAGGGGGTGGAATTGAGGGCCCCATAGTGAGGGAAGCAGGGAGTTGGGCAGGGCTGGGGCTGCTGCCCAACCAGGCTGTGTGGGGGGCTTGGGGCCTGAATGCACGGTTGCGAGGCCCAGGTGGGGAGTGGGACAGGGCTATGGGCAGGGCTGGCCTGTCCTATCCTGCAGAACCTGTGGCCACAGGGGCCCCACAGCCAAGGGGCTGTGCCCCATGCACCCCCCCATCACCTGTACCATGTTGCAAGGGCTCGTTGCAAGCAGGGAGCCCCTTCCTGGCCAAGTGAAGGAGGAGTTCCCAGCTCCACTCCTGCCCTGGCCCTGGCCCTGGCCCTGGCCCTGGCCCCAGCCCCGGGGAGGGAACCCAGGCATCCCCAGCATGTGCTGCCCCTACACTACACCCCCCACAGTGCAGCCCACATACACGCAGCCCAGTCCCAGCTATTTTATTTCAGTGAATTTATATTGCAGTTAACTGGAATTTTGATTTTTCAATAGCTCAGGGGGCCCCAAAACTATATCTTGCAGGGGGACCCAAAAAGTTGTGGGCCAGCCCTGGCTGTGGGCAGTTCCTCCAAGCAGTGGGGCGGGGGCTGGCTTCTCCCCACTGCGCATACTCCTGGGGGGCTATGGGGAACACATGCCCCCCATATCTGTGCATGGCACAGGGACAGGCTGCTCGCTGCAGGCTCAGGCTCTCCACTCTGCTGCCCTCTCCCTAGGGCCTCCACCACCTAGCAGGAGGGACCTGGTGCAGCAGGGTACAGCAGAGCGGGGAAACTCAATAACGCTGCTGCTGGGAGCCCCACACTGCCATGAGGTGCCCCTTGACCACCCAGCAGCAGTGGGGGTATCGGCACTTCACCATGGCAGCAGGGTAGCCCGCACTCACCCCCCCACCACAGGCTCCACTCCAGCCACGCCGCCTGTGGGGGAGAAGGAGCCTGGCTCCATACTCTGCTATGCAGCAGCAGCCTCCCATGAGCAAAAGCCAGGGCTTGGGTGCTGCTACAGGGGACAGGGGGCTGCAGACCTAGGTCCCTAGCCCCATAGTCCTGGCAGCTGGGGTGGGGCAGGGGACTACAGGTGGGGAGTGAGGGGCACCAGCAGGGCCAGGGGGCTGAGAGTGGGAAGCAAGGTTCACCAGCAGGGGTGGGAGCCTGTGGGTGGGGAGTGAGGGGCAATGGCATGGGCAGGGCTGCTCAGAGCTACAAAGCAGTATGGGGGGGACAGCTGCAGCTGGACCTGCATCCTAGTGAGTGAAGGGGGCAGGGGGAGCTCTGATTTTACATGATAAAAAACCCAAAATCAAATGCCAAAATGTATAGGTATTTAGAATGTATTTTATTATAGTGATTGAGGCCCTGGTAGGCTTCCAAATTGCTTTAAAATTGTAACTATATCAATAAAACATTGTGTTCAACTGATACCTATATATATAGTGGCACTTCATGTTAATAACAGATTCTTGGGGTTTTAAAAAGAAAATTTGTGATTTTTTTATCAGCGAATTTGTGATTTTTAAACAGAAAAAACCAGAATCCCTGGAATGAGCAAGGAGTTTCAAGGCCCTTGCAAGTCACAGACCTGGAATAAAGTAAGGTAGCGCATCTTCCAGGAATAGAGAGAGGTAGTTAGCCATGTTAGTCTGAAGTCAGACAGAAGATAGGCCAGGGTGGTACATAAATAGGCTTTATATTTTTAGGATCCTGGTCTAAAATCTCTGAGTTAGGCTTTCATTTTGTTCAGCACTTCCAAGAATCAATAAAAGTATATTCTGAAGCCTAAGTTTCTCATTGACTCAATTCTATTTTCATTAGACCATTTTTTAAACAAATTGTACCTCTGCTTTTATTCCACTCTCCCTAGTTTACATCTTGAAAGAAATAATTTAAGCACAGCTTGGTACAAAATTCATCTATGAACTAGAAGGATTTGTTTCTCTGCAAAGGAAATGATTACTAATGAAGATTAGAAGACCTGATTCTTCAATGTCAAACTGTCATGTTGTGATTGCATTTGTATATAATTGACTCAAAAAGTGTGTTATGTTTATTTTCCAGATAAATTAGAGGCTGGCTTCTCCTACTTCGTAAATCCAAACCTTGGTTACCTTAGCAACTTCCCTATGTCCTATGGGATTTTAAAAGTCTCCAACCTGTAGGATAGCTGCTAAAAGAAAAAAAGCACATCATGCTGTGTAAGGTTGGGGTTTTTACAAAGCTATCATGAACACATTTAATGATCTCATTTTAAGAGATGGTGTATAATAAATAGGTCCTTGACTACAAAGTTCTAATTTCAAACACTTTCATTTTGAGAAACACTGTATGAATGGTGGGGAAAACTGTAGAAGCCAAAAAGAGCAAATACTATGCACTTTAGCTTCTTTTTTACAGTTTTATTGAATCTCCAGGAAAAAAATACCTAGGTGATACTGGCAATATTTAAATAATGACAAAATAATTTCCTGTTATTGAGTTTTGTATCTGCCCTTTTAGAAACAGAACACTTCTCTATATTTTGAAGTTCAACTTGCAAGAATAAGCACTATGGTCATAGGTTCAACCACAGATTAAATATTAAGGGAACAGTAAAATAACTATTAGTTTAAAACACTGAATAAAGATAAATAAACTAATTCTATATTCTAAATGCTTCACAGTCTTTTATATGCCTCATATTGATAATAAATAGGTTTAAATGGACCATTCTGGGTAATTTAAGAATGATATGCCTGTCAGTTTCACAAAGTCTATTCATAATAGCAATAATAATTTACAAAGCCCCACAATTATATAAGCCCAAACTTAACACTGTAGAGATTTAGGAGACAGGTATATTGAATTGCACATATGAAGGATATGAGAGGCCTGCATTTCATCATGGAGGTCTATAAGAAGTATACATGTATTTTAATGTTTGTTGTAACTATAAACAAACCCACACTGTCTAAACTCATAGGGATGGCATTTTTAGGGTGAAAGCTTGAATATAAATATACATACAAATAAATATATGTGTGTGTGTGCACACGCATTCGTGTGTGTGTGTGTGTGTGTAAACAATATTTAATTCAGCAATCAACTATGATAGTTCAATAGATTAGGTTGATATATTGCACATATTCAATGCAAAAACTGTACAAGAAGTCAGTAAATAAAAATTCAGTTATTACAATAATGTACTGAAATTCTAAGCAGACATTTCCAAAAGTAGCGTGGCATGATTCACATCTTACAAGAAACTCCAATATTGTCAGTGAAGTACAATCTTTCTTGTCAGAACTGATTAGTTGAGTGCCTCCGTACAGTGGAACTTTCCAGCACAAGGCACGGTGAGACAGGGGAATTCTTGGCACGGTGGAGAGCCCCGGTGTGGAAAAGTTCCCACCACTCATATGCAAATGTGCATACTCTGATTGGCCGGTTTCAAATTATTCCCACGTGGCGGCTGGCAATTGGCTCGCTAGCCGGATAAAGGGGTGGAGGCATTTCTGCCAAGGGTGGAGAA
>NW_005841936.1:1841059-1842720 GCF_000455745.1 Alligator sinensis
TGCGGGAGAATTGGGGGGATTCGGCCCAGCACCCCCGCCCACCGAAATGACGTCGTTCCTGGCAGCCCCGCCTCCTTACTACAGGGAGGGGGCATCGAGTGGAGAGTTACATCCGCCCCTCCTACCAGATGCAGCAGCAGCTCTGACAGCAGCTTGTTCTGCAGCAGCAAGCAGCCGAGTGATTAGTGTGCAGGATGCAGTCCACACCACCTATCGTACCTGTACTTGGACTAAACTACAGGAGTTGTGCAGAGGGTCAAAGATAAAGCCTGATGAGACCTTGGCTATATGGCTAGGACGTCTGGTCGTGGAATTTGGATCCGACCTACTAGACTTGGAAGAGGCTAATTTTCTTAACCCACAAAACGGAGTGGAGGACACGCCACCGATGTGGACCTAGTGATGTGCAATGTTCACTGGCCCATTCCTCTTCCAGCACTTGTCGCGGGCCAGGTCGATTACAAATCCCACGTATGGCACGACGGTCGCCCGTCAAGAGTCAATGCAGAACAGATTCTACTGGCAATAATAGGAAGCTCATACGGTTCCTGGAACTCCCGAGCGCACACACTGGGACTAACACCGCCCCAGCAGCGAGGACCGTGGCCTCACCACCACCTGCGAAACCCCGGGACTGTTCCAGTGACTTTCAATGGCGTAGAAGCCTGTGTTGAGGTTTATGGAGGGAGGAACGCCACCATCCTTCGAATCCTCCTCAACCCGCTAGCTGGTCAACCTGCATGTAATCTCCTACGACAGTTTCCGCAGTTACAGGCGCTCATGAAGTCGGACACAGGGACTTCAAGTGGCTCAGAGCGAGTATGGCAATCACCGCAAAGAACGCCAGAGGAAAGGATCATGTTTAGATTCCTTCTGCAACATTCTAGGCTCTTGAAACGACAGCTACAGATCCTGGGAGACGAGGGCCAATGGCAACTGGCCTATGAACTAGGTTTCCAGTGTCCGGGGGAACCAGACGATGGGTCTGGGACGTCCTCATCTCACTAAGCATGGACAAGATCACGCAGCGTCCGCGCGTGGATCGTCATTCGTGACGGTGCATCTGCGGGTGTGCAAGAATCGTCCAGAGCTGAATCGTATCCGAGCACTTGTATCGTGTGCTTGAGGGAGAGTGGGGAGCCGCGAAGGGGATTTGATTAGCTGTCCCGTTACGCACGCGACTCCATATAATAGTGTAGTATAAGTTAATTGTTCAAAGAATTCTTTCTTTGCAGTTTTTGTTTTGTTCGAGGTTCGAGATACGTGTCAGAGGCAGACCCAGAGAGAGGAAGAGAAGACGCAGAGGTCTGACGTGTGACTTCGCCATGACACCTATTGAACTCCTCATGATTGAACTTTTTGTAACCAACGTACTTATGTGTGTTTGTGTTTGTATTGGTTACTATCTGATTCGATCCATTGAGGACGAACTTTTTTCGTTGTATGTTTTTGTATATAGCCGGTTACCCCTCGAGAGGAGTGACGAGTTAGATAGCGTGCATGTGCTTCAAATTCCAGCTGTACCGTCGGCAAGGGGGATGTCAGAACTGATTAGTTGAGTGCCTCCGTACAATGGAACTTTCCAGCACAAGGCACGGTGAGACAGGAGAATTCTCGACACAGTGGAGAGCCCCGGCGTGGAAAAGTTCCCGCCGCTCATT
>NW_005841936.1:1843170-1852660 GCF_000455745.1 Alligator sinensis
CGGGCTAGTAGGGGGCGCTCCTGCATTGAGCCACCCACCTCACTGTGCCCGACCATCTTTCAGGCTCCGAGTGCCTCCCTGGAGGCACCTCACGTCTGGCCGACCCCCTTCCTGGACCACACCCGCAGCCTCTCCACTCGATGCGGGGGAAGGGTTACCAGTATCTCGAATGGCTGGGACCCCACCCGTTGAATGGTAAGGGTCCTCCCCTATCCTTGACAAGGGTTTTAATCTCCCTTGGGCATTTGTAATAAAATTGGTCCAGCACCATAAGCATGTCCACCTCCTCCACAGTGGAAGCTTCAGCACCCTTCTTCCATTTCTGGTATGAGTCCCATAGCAGGGCCCCAAATTCATTCATGGTCTTTCCCAGCTGGGGGTTTGCACTACAGAATTTTTCTCAGAAGTAATCTGCACCTAACTTAAACCTTACACGCACTGCCTCTCTAAAGGCGTTATAATTATCCGCTGATTCCAAGGGCAGGCTGTTCAGGACAATGGACATGTTGCCCTCAACCAGAGCAGCCATGTGTTTCATTAACTCTTCTTTTGGCAACTTCCATTGGCATGCTTGGCTTTCAAAGTTGCTTAGGAACACTTTGGGATCCTCCCCGTCTTTGTAGCAAGAGAAGACTGGGGTGTTCAGTCTGGGGGATGCAGCTAGCGCTGGTCGGGTGCCCACGGTTTCAGCATTTGTCTGCATCCGGAGTACTGCGAGCTCATGCTCCTGCTGGCAATGAGCTTCTCTAGCTTCATGCTCATGCTGTTCCTTCTCGTGCTGGTGCTGGGCTTCTCTAGCCTCATGCTCACGCTGTTCCTTCTCACGCTGGTGCTGGACCTCCAGCTCCATCCTTTTCAACTCTAGCTCACGCTTGAGCTTGTGCTTTCGCTCCTCAGCTTCTAGCTGCAGCTGGAATTTCCCGAAGTCCCACTCAGAGGGTGGGCACTCAGTGCCCCCCGTGGGTTCTGGAAGGACACGCAGGGGTGATCTTGCAGCCTCGTCATTATCACACAGGATCTTAATCAGGTCTTCTCTCTTTTGCTCCTTCCTCACTGGAAGGCCTCTCTCCTTCATCAGCTCTCTCAAGTAAGCCACCGTCAGGTGGTCATACTTGTCAGCCATCCTAGCTATCTACACTGTCCAGTTGACCCAATGCCAAATTGGAAATTGCTTGCTCGAGAGTTTTCAGTGACTCTACTCCCTTCCCCAAATTATGCCTTCAATACAGCAGGTTGTCAGACCCCACAGCTACCACCATGTGTGGCAGGCCAGTAGGGGGCGCTCCTGCATTGAGCCACCCACCTCACTGCGCTCGACCACCTTCCAGGCTCCTGTTCCCATCCTGGTAGGATGTGATGTTATGGAGCTAGAATACCTTCACAGGGAGGAGAGCCACCTCCTAGAGCTAGAGTCCTACCATGTTAATGTGGTGACTCATCAACAGAGAAGAAAGGCTAAGGCAGGAGGAGTGGAAACTTCCCAAGGCCTGGTCACCCAATTGGCTACTGAGGCAGAGGGGGTAGAAGGAGAGACTCAGACTCCCTCTGACTGCAACCAGCCCCCAGCCATTGAGGAAACCAGTGACCTCGAGGCTGGGTTAAGTGACAGTCCCAGGGAGGAGCCTGGTCAGTCAGTGGCAGAGGAAACTGAGACTCCTGGGGAGAAGTTAAAGGACATCCCCGAGGGTGAAGGTGCACTCCTTACAGGAGCACCAGAACTCTCTGCTGATTGCTTAGCTGGGCAAGAGGAGTTCAAGCAGGAGGTTCTAGAGGACCCCAGCTTGGAGGAACTCCGACAGATAGCTCAGGAGCAAGAGACAGAGTTCACCCCAGATCCCAGGTGGTCTGGGATAAGGGACTTCTTTATCGGTTGTGGGTACCAAAGAACTATGCCGAGACCTGGGAACCCCATCACCAGCTCATAGTACCTTGTAAGTTCAGACAACAATTGCTTTCCATGGCTCACGATTTACCATGTGCTGGTCACATGGGCAGAGAATGGACATGCCAGTGGCTGCAGGCGAACTTTTATTGGCCCAGAATTGCCCAGAATGTGACAGACTACTGCAGATCTTGTGAGACATGCCAGTGGACAGGCAAAAGTGGGGACAAGAGAAAGTCTCCCCTACAGCCCCTCCCTATCATTGATCAACCCTTTCAAAGGGTGGGTATAGACATTGTGGGCCCTCTGAGGCGCAAGGCTCGTAGAGGGAAGAAATACATCCTGACTCTGGTGGATTTCGCAACTCGGTACCTGGAGGCAATTACCTTGACCTCCACCAAGGTACCTGTAGTTGCTGACGCCCAAACCCAGATCTTCTTTCAGCTGGGTTTTCCCTCTGAGATCCTGACTGACAGGGGTGGGGACTTCCTGGTGAAGGTGATGAAGTGCCTGTGGGAGTGCTGCGGGGTGAAACAGCTCAAGACTACAGCCTACCACCCTCAAAAAAATGGGCTTGTAGAAAGGTTCAGTGGGACCTTGAAAGGTATGCTAAAGGCTTATGTGGACTCTAACCCCAATGACTGGGATGAGAAACTTCCGCATTTGATCTTTGCCTACCGAGAGGTGCCCCAGGAGTCCACTGGGTTCTCATCCTTTGAGTTGATGTTCGGAAGGCGAGTTAGGGGTCCACTCGATTTGGTGAGAGAAGAATGGGAAGGAAAAATCTCTTCCACTAAGACTTCCATGGTAAAATATGTGCTCAGCTTTCATCAGAAGCTAACTGACATGACGAAGGTGGCACGAGACTCCCTGGCCCAGGCCCAGGAGAAGCAAAGTGCCTGGTATAAAGAAAAGGCTTGCTTACATACCTTTGAATGAGGTAATAAGGTCATGGTTTTCCTGCCACTAAAGACAGACAAGCTGCAAGCAGCTTGGGAAGGTCCCCATGTCATCCTGGACAAGCTGAATGATAGTGGCTAGGAGTGGGAAAAAACAAGACAGTTCATGTGAACATGCTTAAACCATACTTTAATAGAAGTGATGCAGTATTCTGGATTTCCTCGGTAGAAGGATCACCTGAGGATCCAGAGGAGCCGGTCATGTATGGTGACTGGGATGGAGAGGCAGGAATAAAGGAACTCCGCCTGCCGGACCATCTGCCCTCCCAAGCTGCTCGCAGCACTCAAAGACTTTGAGACAGTGTTCTCCAACAAACCAGGTAAAACGAACCTGGCAGTACATTCTATAGACACGGGCAGCCATCGCCCTATCCAATCCAGACCTTACCCAATTAATGAGAAGGTGAGGCAAGAAATAACGCGAGAGATCACAGAGATGAAAGGGATAGGGGTAATCCGGCCTTCAGTGAGTCCCTGGGCCAGCCCAGTGGTACTCATCCGGAAGCAAGATGGGTCCATCCGGTTCTGTGTGGACCACCAGAAGCTGAATGCGATTACCACCCCTGATGCTTACCCTATGCCCACGACAGACTCTTTACTTCATCACCTAGGCCCAGTCAAGGTTTTCTCTACTCTCAATCTGTCCAAAGGATTCTGGCAAATGGCACTGGATCCGGACGCCATAACCAAGCCTGCCTTTACCACACCTGTGGGACTATATGTTTTTTACAGTTTTACCTTTTGGTATGCACAACTCTCCCACATCTTTTCAAAGATTGATTAATAACCTGTTACAAGGATGTGAGCTTACATCGATGACATCGCCATCTTCAATCAGGACTTTGAATCGCACCTGATTCATCTGACCACTGTGTTAGGCAAGATCAAGCAAGCTGGTCTTACTGTGAAAGCCAAAAAGTGCCAATGGGCACTATCTGAAATGGTATATTTGGGACATTGTGTGGGTGGAGGTCATATTGCTCCCTTGTGGGACAAGACCGAGGCCATCAGGGACTGGCCGCTTCCACAAATCAAGAAGCAAGTCAGAGCCTTCCTTGGCCTGGCTGGATATTACAAGCAGTTTGTCCCTGGATTTGGAGCGATGGCAGCTCCCCTACATGAGCTGACCAAGAAAGGCCGCCCTGATCCAGTGGTCTGGAAGCAGGAGTGCCAAGAAGCATTTGACACCCTAAAGGCTGCCCTGATCAAACAACCGATTCTAAAGGTACCGGTCCATGATAAACCCTTCTACATAGCCATTGATGCCTCCGACTCAGGACTAGGAGCTATACCCTTACAAGAGCACGAAGAGACACGGCACCCCGTGGTGTACTTAAGCCAGAAGTTAATCCCTCAAGAGTGGAACCTGTCATCCATCGAAAACGAGTGTTTGGCAATCATCTGGGCACTGAACAAGCTAAGGCCTTATTTGTAGGGGCAGCAGTTCACTGTTCTATTGGACCATGCCCCACTGCAATGGTTGCAGACGATGCAAAATACCAACACCAAGCTTCAACGATGGGCCTGGAAGCTTCAGGAGTTCAACTTCACTGTCGAAAACATCAAGGGAAACCAGAAAGTGATAGAAGATACCCTGTCGCGAAAGGACTCTAGGTAGTGGGTTGGCATGGGAGCTCCCCAATGTGCTTTCATGTTCTATGTGTATTATTGTTATGACCAGGCTTATGTGTTGTGCAATCTCTCTTTAGGTGTGAAAGGTGACCCTTCCAAATGAAACATGCTCGTACCCATAGCTCTGTAAAGCCATGTATCCAAGTTGTTAAGGGGTGGGGGGGGGAGTTGTGGCAGAAGGCCACCTCTGTTTCTCCCCCAAAAACTCTGCTCTGTGACAATTTGGTTAAGATGGGCCCTGCAGAGGGTGGATACCTTACCCTATCTCTTTAGACAACCTGAGTTGGGTACATTCCTGAGGGAGGGGTGGGGCCTCAAGGGTACTTGATTCACTTCAAGCACTTGGGGGTGCTTCCCTCAGTCGGAAGCACAAATAGTGGTCTCCCTTAGTCAGCCAAATCAAGGGGACCCCAAGGAATAATCTAGACCCACACCCAATAAGTCTCCCACACTAGGTACAAAGGAGAACTTTATTGGTTACAAGGGGTAGGGTTGGTACAGGGTAGAGCAATATCAGAGAAATCCCATAGAGCAAACTGTCATGGCTGGGTAGCCTTTGATCACGCATCTGAGTTACTGCTAGCTATATATCTAGTTAGATCTCAGGTAGCTTACTCGCAAGTATCATCCAGAGGCAGGTGGAGATTCCCTCTGGAGGCAGGCAGTTCCTTGATCATGAGTTTTGAGAGAGAGAGCAAGTTTCAGATGGTCCAGCTCTTCTCTCTCTCTGAGTCTTCTTCATGGCTGCTGCCCCCTCCTCCTGGGCAGTCCTTAACTTATATAGCCCTTATGACCTCATTTACTTGATCCAATGGAGGCCAGCACCTGTTGGCTGTCAGCCAACCAATTTGAAATGCATCATTAGTTGCTGGGCAGACTGGCAGCTCCTAGCTCCCCAGGGAGCCCAAGCCCCTCA
Source organism: Alligator sinensis (assembly GCF_000455745.1). Taxonomy (NCBI): domain Eukaryota; kingdom Metazoa; phylum Chordata; order Crocodylia; family Alligatoridae; genus Alligator; species Alligator sinensis. Next base: position 1,848,560 of record NW_005841936.1, read on the forward strand.
TCCAGGTATGTGATGCCAGTCGCATAGGCAGAGAGAGTAGGTTTCCCCCCTCCCTCAGGAATGTACCCAGCTCAGGTTACCTAAAGAGATAGGGTAATGTGTGTACCCTCTGCAGGGCCCATCTTAACCAAATTGTCACAGAGCAGAGTTTTTGGGGAGAAACAGAGGTGGCCTTCTGCCACATATGGTATATAAGGCTCTTGTTTCCGATATCAGTATATTTTTAACATGTAGAGATAAGAAAATAATGTATTCATTGCCAAACTACAGAAAATACCCACATCCTTCACTCCAGCAGCTTCATGAATTACTGCTGAAGCTTCCCTTGTCTCCTAACCTACAAGGCTTCCAAGGTTCATTAAAACTAGGTGATGGAAAGCCTGGCCCACACTTTGCTGGCAGCCTGTGACGCTGTCCCCAAAACCAAAATTAGGTCTTTATATTGTCTGTGATCTGCCAAATATATTTTAAATTGTAGGTCCTTCCCATACAGCTATCTTACAGCAGCTTCATCTGGGACTATCTGCCCCAGTATGGTGCTAATATTGGTGGATGTGCAGAGCTCCACTAAGGCAACTATGCAAATTATGCCTTGGGAATATGTTCTTCATGCTCTACCTCCCAAACCAGTAGTGTAGCTGGCTTATTTTGGCACTGTGCCTATGCTAATATGCTCTGCCCTCCATCTCACTTTAAGTTTGGTGCTGAAACTTTATAAATGTATATACCCCTGTATCAAACAGTGAACAAATAATAGAGTCTGGACTTCTGGTAATAAATGGTTGCTTCTCCCAAACACAGTTTTAAAATTTTTAAATAAAAAAACTTCATTCATTAGAATCAAGGCTAACCAATAAAACTTCAGGAATCTTGTTCTGCCAAGTGGATCTGAGGGTTGGCATTACAAAATCTTGAAGTAACTGGGTGTCAATTAATGCAATTTAAAAAGAAAAAAGCATACTCAAAACTCATACGGAAAATGATCTGTGACAAATGTCACTGAAGGGAACAAAATGTAAGGTCTAAAATACTGAGCAGAATGTGCCTGACAGTTGGCCTTATGAGTATGAACTATAAGAAGTGTTTTCAGGATTGTAACATTTCTGATTGAAGTTACCAAATTATAGAAAATGTTTTAAAGGAGCAGGGGTCAAGGTAGCTAACCCTCAAGTCTGATCCTGGTGGAATGGAAATCTATGGCATTTACCATTGACCTCACTGGGAGGAAGATCAGACCCAAAGTTCTTTATTGTAGAAGTTCTTTGTAGTCATATCTCCTTTGTCACAGTCCTATCAATCTCTTGGGTTGCCTGGTGTTCCACTTTCTTGCACCAATGTGACTTTAGCAATGCTATTCTCCTGATGGGAACTCTTCCACTCAGAACTAAGGTACTTTATGGGACCCCTTCCACAAACAAAGAGTTTCCCAAACAGGACTTTATCTCCTTTGTCTCATTCTGATCACTAAACAAAATAATTCTGATTTGTAGCCATCTGGCAATGGCACTACAGTCACTACAGCCTGCTTTCTACTGACAGTAAAGTAAATCAAATACTGTAGCATCATGAAAACTAAAACACAAGGCTGTCTTGTGAGTGTTGTGAGTGTTGCTATTCTGGCTCATTAACTTTTCTTTTTCAAATGAACTACAATGTTGAAATTTTTTAAGTGTTTTGTTCACTTCAGCATGGAATTAAACAAAGGAAAGTCATCAGAAGGAATAAATTGTTCTATTTTTATCCAATGTTTCCTTTTGGTTTTTAAATTTGCAAGCATAATGGTGCATGTCTAAATCACAGCTGTTTTTTCCACATTCCCTCCCTCCCCCCTTCTGCATGTACACTAATCTGTCACGCACCAGTAGGCATTGGAGGAATGACTCAGTGACCAAACTACTGAACCTTTTACTGAACAGCCCCTTGCCCTATAACATTCAGGTCTATGTGCACAAAACTGGCAGTAGATAAGGGAATGACACAGGACAGTCTACTAACTCATTACCTCCCTTCTCTTCTTTTATCTCTTCTCCTCCTTACTTCAAGAAAGGCCTGAAGTACCCTAAAAAGAAGTGCTTCTATATATAGAAAACCTCTTTAGAAATAATTAAATATCACTTTTTTTTTTAAATTGGAGCTGCATTTTTAATTTTAGCCAAGAATTTCTTGGTGATATCTTTAGTAGACCAAGTGTATACCTGAGAGAGATGTATAGTTGGGAGTGAATGCTCTTCCTCAAGAAGCAGACACAGCTTGAATACTTGAAAACACAACTTTGTGCCTGAAAGTCTGTGTAACATCTCTCCCAATTATACAGTTGGGCCAATAAAAAATACTACCAAAAATCCTTGCCTCCCATATTTTTTCTGGATCATCACAGCTACAACTCTTTCTTAACTTTAACATCTATATGATTTTATCTCATAAAAAGTCAGTCACTAGAAAGAGACTGCAGAAATTTTAGGGCTTGTCTGTTCACAGAAGTTACACTTTAAACTACTATAACTGTGCCCATACACCGGAGGGTCCAGTTTAACTAATTCAGGATAAAAAACACATCTTTAAGCAGGTGCCACTTTGTGTGCAGATCAGGAATATATGTGTTTCTGTTTAAGAACCTTAACTTGAAATAAATACAAATAAATATGTAAATAAATACAAGCTAGTAAAAAGACAGAAAAGGTGAAAAAAGAAAACACATAAAATTGTACTACCATAATTTCAAGTTCATACCTTATCATGCGTACTATAAATCGTATGAGTCTGTAACCAGATCTACACAAAGGTACGTTGCCTGCCTCAAAGTCACATAAACTCAGTAGCTTAACCAGGGCAGGGTAAGCAGGGCACTAGTCCCATGTGCAGTGGCAGCAGTAGCCCAGGAAGGTATGTTTTGCAAGAAATTCTCACTGTTGCTAACATTGGCTCAGCTAAACCAGTTGGAGCAATATTGGGAGCCAAATACTGCTCCCAAAAGTAGCCAAAAGTAGTCAGTAGCCTGCTATGGTTTCCAACATTGCTAGAGGCTTATCTCCATACAAAACCTGACTTGTAGAGGTATCCCAGCAGACAGGTTGAGAATGTAGGCTGGAATAATGTCTATAAAGGACTTATTCCAGAATAGCAATTGTAGAACAGTGTATTCAAGTTTCTTTTGCAACTAACATTAAGAAGTTAACCCAATCTGCAGTGGCAAGGAGAAAGGACTCTGATTTGAATGGGAGGCTGTTCAGGGTTCTTATCTGTGGATCTGTTTGCAGGAACAGGCTGTGAGATCTCACTTTGCAACCAAAATGGAATCTTTGGTCTGTTTATCCACCTGCCTACAGGTCCCTCACCATTCAGGAGTCAGAGGGTGCGTCTACACATCAATTAATGCACTGTAGTTACTGCGTATTAAGTTTAGTACTTGTATAACCAAGTACTAAATAAATGTGCAATAACTGGTGCTACTGCACAATAGTGCTGGCACACCACCTTTTAGTGACTCTAACTGCGCAGTAGCCTAATACCATTGCACAGTTTTTGCCCTGCACACTACTGCTCAGTAGAATTGGGGTACTCTGCAGTTAGTGTCTCATGTAGATGTACCCAGATGAGTCTGCGAGCTTTTAGATCCTGATCCAGAATCTATTGTCTTGGACTTTAAATAGGGAATTATTTATATAACTGCAGCTCAGGTGTGAAAATGAACAACAAAAAATAGAAACTGAAAATGGATTCTATGCTGGATACGCTTCATTTGTTAAAAATATCTTGTTTTCCTTGTGTGGGCCGGGCGCGACCCAGGCCCTTTTTCGTGCTCTGCGCGGGCTGTGGCCAGCAGCCCAGGCATGCAGGGTCAGAGAGGGCGCGTGACAAGCTAGAATTAGGCACAGACTCGTAGCGGTAGATTTAAAGATTGTTTACTTACACCGGAGATGGTTGCGGTGCAGGCTGGAAAACTTGCTTGAGTTGCGGTTACAGACAAAAACAACACGAACGGTCACATGGAGTTTGCTAGGCTCCACGGAAACAGAGCTCCGGATGCCCTGGACAAGCGCGCCACCAAAATAGGAACTTCGTAAATACGTCTTATAAAATTTATCGCTCAAAGACAGGAAG
>NW_005841936.1:1853671-1854839 GCF_000455745.1 Alligator sinensis
GATCACTGGACAGTTTTGGCTCCATCAGGATACGCAGTCTTGGCAACTGACGGAGACTACTCACAGGATGGTCAACCATTGGTTTAAGCATAATGCATAAAACCACTATGTTGTTTCGTCCATAAATCTCGAGACAACTGTCTATGCTGTGGATGGTTATTGGAACAGTTCCAGGGTTCCGCAGGTGACGGTGAGGCCATGCTCGTATTCGCTGGAGCGGTGTCAATCCCAGTGCACACGCTCTGGGGTTCTAGGCACAATATGAAACTCCGATGATGGCCAGCATAAGCTGTTCTGCACTGGTATTCTCTGGCCGTCCGTCATGCCATGCGTGGGCCTTTTGTTCGATCAGTCCTGCAACAAGCGCTGGAATTGGAATAGGCCAGTGGACGCTAAACGACACCATGTCGATGTCAGTGACATGTCCTCTACTCCATGAAGCTTGTCTGACCAAGAAGCTTACTTCTTCCTGGTTTAGGAGGTCGGATCCAAGCTCCACGACCAGACGTCCCAACCACACAGCCAGAGTTTCCTCAGGTTGGATTCTGGATTCTCTACACAAATCCTGCAGTTTGGTTCTGGAGCGAGCGTAATAAGTAGTAGCACGAACTGCACTCTGCGGCTTAATGACTCGGCTGGTTGATGCTATAGGCTGATTGGTTTCTTTATGAGTCGTTGCTGTTGTTTCTGCTGGAGCTGTTATTGTTTCAGACAAGAGGGGCGGATGCACTCCCCTGCCTGACTCTGTCTTTTCTCGGAGGCAGCGCTGCGTCGCTGGGCGGGGCCACCGGAGATGACGCTGCGTCAATGGGTGGAGTCGCTGACCAAACTTTCGCGGGTTCCTCCGAAACTCCACCCCTCTTTTCTGGCTCCTCCACAAGGTCTCCCTCTTGTTCGGCGCCATCTTGGGCTGGCGTTCTAAGATTCCCTCTCTCAGCCGCTTCTCCGACCACTTGAACGGCCACACGCAGCTGGGCTTTCAAACTTAGATTTGTATTCATCAAATCAGATAAAGTTGCATTCACTTTTCCCCCCTTGTTGTATCGTAGGGCCACCCTCTCATCCGCGGTGCATTCCTCTGTCTCCGGATCTTCGCGGAGCTCGCGCCCCCTTAATCTAGACATCACCATGTAAGGGGAGAACCAGCCGATTGGCTCCGGTTCCTCAA
>NW_005841936.1:1855311-1859437 GCF_000455745.1 Alligator sinensis
TAAAGATTGTTTACTTACACCGGAGATGGTTGCGGTGCAGGCTGGAAAACTTGCTTGAGTTGCGGTTACAGACAAAAACAACACGAACGATCACGTGGAGTTTTCTAGGCTCCACGGAAACAGAGCTCCGGATGCCCTGGACAAGCGCGCCACCAAAATAGGAACTTCGTAAATACGTCTTATAAAATTTATCGCTCGAAGACAGGAAGAGGTGGGCGATGGATCAGGTCGACAAACTCCTCTGAATCTCACACAGGGTCTCTATTACCCTGCCGTGTACCCAGAGTCCCCACAAGATGGATGTGGAATCCTCTTCGGCTTGGGTGGAAAGCGCTCAAGCCTCTTATACGGCTAACAGGCCAATCGTTAGCCACCACGTGGGAATAATTTAGAACTAACCAATAGCGGGACACAAATTTGCATGCGGTGGCGGGAACTCCTTTGCACCGTGCATTTCTCTTGCAACTTGAGCAATGCACTCAGCAAAGGAAGCTGCAAATAGGAGGGAAACTCTTCCTTGCACCGGGGTTCTCCTCTGCAGCAGAAAACTCTACCGTGCAACGAAGCTGTAATTTGGCGGGTATAATTCTAATGCCGAAGCACACTCAAAATCATACCTTTGGGTTATGACATTCCTCACCACAAACATTAATACAACCTTTCACAACCATACCTCATCTTGCCTGTATAGCGTATAGGCAAGGTTCCTTTGCTTGCTTTGAATTGAAAATAACAGAAGCTGCCTTCAAGGGCATGATACCTGTCTTAGTATTAGGGTTCCTGTAGTGTTGTTTGCCTGTAAGATTCCCAGAAGGGGAAGTGGCAAAAAAATCTTGAAGTCATGAACTAAAGTAAATAGTTCCATATCTGATATGGTTGAAAAAGTGGTTATGCAAGCCACAGAAAAAAAAGAGAGAGGAAGATGATGAACATGTAATGCTCATGCAGGGCCAGGAAGTAGTGGAATATTTAGAATGTTGGACAGGTGATGTAACAGAGGAGTGAGGAAGTCTCTGGTTTCTTACAGGTAGAAAAACTTCCAGAGGAAATGTGTTTTCCCTCTGTCTCAGCTTCTCTGTATTTGTATGTGGTCTGCATTATCATTGCTAAGACATTATGACATGATGCTATTTACCGTGGTCCACGACTTCAAGAGCCATGTGTTGTTTTAAAGACACTGCTGACTACATCTACTACTTACAGGTATATCACTTATCCCTGAGGCATTTGTATTTGTATAGCAGTCTGGTCCTTTTCTAAAGATCTACATCCCAGGGGGCTATCTTACAAAGAGGTGTACATATGGGCAGATTTGATTTCAATAGGACTGTGTACACACGTCAAACCAGAGCTGTTATGAGAACATAAATTACACAGGGCAGGGAGAGGATTTCACGTTATGCTGTCAAAATCAGATTGTTTTTTCTAAAGTATTTATTTTGTTTTATTTCCCAGCCACTGGATTTCATTATGCCTCATCTGCTAGATAAATGTGCTCTCTTATTATCAGATGCCCCCACGTATATGTTTGTAGGTTACGATCAAGTCAACTTTTTACCTTTTTTTGGACAAGCTAAAAGCTTTGAGCATCTTAAACCTCTCATATCAAAAAATGTTTTCTGGACCTGGAATCATTCTTGCAGTTCTTCTCTGAAACCTTTCAATTTTTTCAATTACTTTTGAGCGTCAACCAGAACTCAATTCTATTTTATAGCAAGCAGCCTCATTAAAAATGCTACACTATTCCTACTTGACATTCCCCTGGTTATACATCTGGGGATTGTCTTTTGTATTAGCTGCAGCATCCCTCTGGTAACTCAAGTTGAATTGTTTATCTTCCAAAACTCCTACTTGATTTGCAATGTGTTGCATTCCAAGGTAGAGTCCCCCATTTTGTAAGTAGGACCTGCATTTTTTGTTCCGAGACGTTTAACCTTTGTCTGAATTAAAATGCATATTATTCAAATGATCCCTTCTTATCAAGCAAATCAGACCAGCCTGTAAAACTGATCTGTTCCTACTTATTGGTTACCACAATACCAGTTTTTGTGTCATCTGCAGATTTTATCACAATGATTTTATATTTTTTTCTAGAACATAGATAAAGGTATTAAATAGGATTGGGGCAAGAACAAACCCTGTCAAGATTTCATAGGAACACTGATTTCCATAACACCCAGACTAGTTTTTATAAATGTGTTAGCTTCCAGAATTAACTCCAGTTAAACAGATTTTAATCTAAAGAAATATAAATGGATGATATGGAGTCATGGAGGTTTCCCCCCACAGGGGGAAGTCATGGAGGTATGAGATACAGAGAAATTTGCTTGGTTAGGTGAAGAGCAAGACGGGGGCTACGTAGGCCAAAAATGTGGAGTGGTAAATGTGACCCAAAGAGAAGACTACCCAAACACAAGAGGGAGTTTTGGCATTTGGGATGGAGAGGAGGACATGGATTTCATGATGTTGTAAAAGCAGAAGGAAAATGATTTGCAACAGCTTGGTTATATGGAGGAGTTTCACATGTCTAAATTGCCATTTTAGGTGCACACACACAGAACCAACACACAGGGTGGGAGGAGGAGAGGAGAGATTTGTATTTGTGAATACATCAGCAAGCAAAGCACGAGAAGAGCATGGAAAGAGAGCAAAGCGCCACACTACAGGGTGTGAGCAACAAGAGTCTTGATAGAGAGTAATGACTAATGGGACAGTTTGTGTGACAGGGAGGAATAGAGTTGTTCTTCCTCCTCCTCTTCTGTTTGTGTTTTGTGGCAACATAGCTGCTTGAGGCACATGGACCGGTTCCTCAAGCAGGCTTACAAAACTTTGAGGGGGAAAAACCACTGTTTTGTAAAGCCAGTGGGAGAGGCTAAAATGTCTCTGCCCCCAGCAGGAGCTAGGAGATACCCACATCTAGGTCTTGTCAACACGAGAAAGGCCTGGTGAGCAATGGGCTGTGTGTGACACATTCACCCTGTGGCTCCCGCAGGGTCTCCTGACCAGACAGGCTGCCAAGATACCCACACCTAAAACAATCATCCTTCTTTGGAGTCAGGAAGGAATTTTACCACAGTCAGATTGGTACCAACTGTGGGAGTTTTGCCTTGCTTTGTAGGGAAGAGGGAGGGGTTTAGCCCCCTGTGGGAGATCTTTTGAGTTTATATGGACAACCTTTGCTAGAAGCAGGATGTTGCCTGCCCGGATTCCCGTTTTACCTGTGGCAGGTTGGGGTTACGTCTGCCTTGCGTCAGGGTGACTGCAGCTGTCTTATGTTGTCCTACTACTGTTTTATGGAGAGCGTAAATTATTCCAAGAGATTTGCTGTAGCTGTGTTGATCTAGAGACCTAGGCGGACAAAACTCTTGGGGTAGAGGCAATAACTTTTATTATACCAACTGGATGGGTATATGATATAAGTATACAGGTAACCCCCGCTTAATGCTATTTCACTAACGCTCATATTCAATTGATACCTGCTTCCACTTAGCACCCACCGAGTTTCGTTATAACGCTCCCAGTCACCATCTTGGATCATCAGATCCTTTCAATTTCACTCAAGGCATGGTGTTTCAGGAACAAATTAGGAAAGCTAAGTGGGGGTTGCCTATAGATAGGTATAGATATATCTATTTTTTTGCCATTATCTAGTTAGCATAATAAAAGATATCTAGTAAGATCTGATGAACATTAGTCTAATAAAAGGTACCTAACAAAATCGAGTATCTAATAAATATCAGTCGAATAAAAGCCCTCTAATAAAATCGAGTATCTAATAAGCCTTAGTCTGTCTAGTAAGAGGTCTCTCCCCAAGAGGGTGGAGTAGGGCTTGCAGGGGCTGTTCTTAGAAAGGGCTGGTGCTGCCCGAGGCAGGGGCTGGGCGAGCTGACCCCGGCCCTGATTTCTGACCCGGGCTCGGCACGGCCGCCCCGGGGAAAGGGGACAGAGGAGCAGCCCGCGGGGCAAAGGGCACACGACGGGCTTTGCCTGCAGCACAAGGGAACGGGTCACGTGAGCGACTCCGTCCCAGTCACTGATCGCGTCAGTATGACACAAGCCGTGACTAAATACAGCCCCTGCCGACGTCAGCGGGGGGCGGATTTTAGCAAGGGCTTTTTTTCTCCTA
>NW_005841936.1:1859756-1862839 GCF_000455745.1 Alligator sinensis
AGGGGGCGGCGGACCCCTCGTGCTTTTTGGGGGGGTCTCATCTCTCCGCCGTGCCCCTCCATGGCGCTTTCCAGGCTGGACCCCAGTGCGGGCAGCGGCTCCTTCCTGCCTGCGGAGTCTGCCCGGGGAAGCGGGAGCCCGGGGAGCCGTGCAGAGTGGCTGCCGTGTCCCGGGCAGGGGGATTGGGCTGTGCTGAGCTCCTGGCTTTATGGCAAGATCCTCACCTGCCTCCTGTCTCCGTCTCTCTCCTCCCCCCTTACTCATTCCTCTCCCTCACATTGATTGCAGTGGGGCAAGGGGCTGGCTCGGTTTCTTTTTGCCCTGGGCAGCGCAGGACCCAGGGACAGAAAGGCGCTGATGGAGCGTTTCTTTTTCTGCCTGCGCTCTCCCCGGTGCCAGCAGGCTTGGATCCAAAAGGCCGAGCGCGCTTCTCATCACGCTTCCCAGCCATGGACCGGGAGCTCAGAGTGGTCGCGCGGCTGCGCAGCTGCCTGGCTGTGAGGATAACAGGCTGCCTGCTGCTTTTTGGATTGGATGGATGCCTGGATCTGGCCACCCTTTTCCCTTGGCAACCCCTTTCCGACTAAGGGCTGACTTAGGGGCGGGTTTCCCAAAACTGCCCCCCAAATTGCTCCTTTCCCTGTGACTAATAGCTGCTTCTCCTTCCTGCATAATAAGCAGGTTCCTCTAAACCAGAGTGTGGGAGCGTGCTTGTCTGTCTCCGCCGCACGCTGGCATTTTTGGTTTGTTCCAACATGTTTGGCAGCTTGCTCCCGTGTTGCACTCTTGCCATTTAGCAGCATCGAGCCAGCCCTGGTCTGAGTGCTGCATAATGATACCCTGCTTTGACTTCTTTCCCCCTTTCAAACTGGCCTAGCTATGACTTACCACTGCCAGTTCTAGAGGAATTCAGACTTCGATTTGCAGCTTCGATGAAACTAGGTGGCTGTTAAATTGCCTTTATCATAGAGCAGGTCAAGGTGGGGGTTTCCTTTCTTTAAGGTGGGGAGGTGCTGTTAGGCTATGCTGATCTTTACAGCTTTAAATCTAAGCCTCGGTCAGTTCTCCCCTTCCCCCTTTGGTTCTTATGTATTATTCACAGCAATAAGAGCTCAGACGCCAGAGGCAGCCCCAGAGAGCCCTGTCTGGGCCCAGTTAGAGCTGTCACTCATACTCTATAGACATTTAAAGGGACAGCTGTCTGTGCACCAGAGGATTAAAGAAAATGACTTGTAGGTCTTAAATGGAAAATTTAGGAATACTTATATGCTTTATCTAGTGTCCACCAGTCAGTAAAGTTATGGCAGCTTTTCGTTATCTCTGTGACAAAATTGGGCATTCGGGTTATCTGTAGAAAGAGTTCATAAGCTTCTCCTCCTCCCCCTTTGAAAGTCACAGCAGGTTAAGTAACTATATACATTGGCTGTAGAAGCCACTAAGAATGCCAAAAAATGGTTTAAAGGAAACGACTAAAATGCATATAACAATAGGACTTAAGTCATTGATTTAAGATTTTGTTGATTATTTAATCTTCAGCGTTATGCAAAGTTAAAACCTTTAATGCATCAAATCAAATTAAAGGGGCTAATCATTCACAGTGTACTTTCTTGTGGTGGCAAAGGAAATAAGTTTACTTATTGTTAATATAACATAGCTAATATAGCTTTTCTGATTGAGTATTTAATTTTTTTTTAAGGAAATATTTCAAACAAGGATTTCAGATAATGCTAACTTTGGTGCACATTAATATTTTGATTTGGGATTTAATTCTAAAAGGTAAGTTTTACATTTTTCACAGTAGAAAATGTGGTGTCTATAATGTTGTAACTTGAAATTAGACACCTTTGCATACTAGAACAGATGACAACTTGGAAATTATGCTGACTGCAGTAAAACTTTCTTCATTGCAGGTAAATACATTTTTGGGTCAGGTTTAATTGCCATTGATCATATAAAACAATTATAACCCTATCTTTTTACAGTCAAAATAATGTTTTTTTTTACATTTCTGTCTTGTCCAAGAACATTATGAATAAAATATATTTCATGCCACTCCAGAAAACTCAATGTCCTATAGATCACAGAAAAATAATCAAATTAAAAAAGAAGCAATCCTTTTAAAGCCTTTAAAATACCTGCCAATTTTTTTTCTTAATGTGTGTGAATAGAATGATTGCGCTATGGAAACTGACTCCTAAGCTGCAGACTCAGCCTGATACAGCAGCAGTTGGCATGAGAGGGGGATGGAATCTGTCCCCTTTTGAACAGATGGCAAGTTAAAAAACTACAAAGCTGTTATATAAACTAATCAATTTGAATAAACAAACTTCAAGTTGGTTAAGCCACTGAAACTTGTCCCTGTTAAAAAAAAAAAAAAAAAAAAAAAAAGACTAGTTTTTAAGTGATTAAATTAAGCTAAAACCTCATAGCAACTCTGATTCTTTCCCCGTCCGTCTCTTTATCCATGTCAGTTGTAGCTGACAACCCTTCTGGTTATGTAACTATCTTGGAAATGCTTTTTTAGTATTTGATTAGAGTATCTACAGATTTCTTGGCTGGAGAGAGGGAACTATTCTCCATAATTTAACATCTAAATAGTCCTAATTATTTTCTGCAATTCACATATTATTGTGATGACTGGGGAAGGAAGAGTTCTCACTCTGGCAGCTGCTATCATCCTAGCTAGCAATTTTTTTCTTCAGTTTAACAGGTTAGCTGAGCATATACTTTAGGAATGCACTCTTTGAAATAGATAAATTATTTTTAATAGAAAAATATGCATTTTATAGAAATAAGACAAATAAATATTCTGTTCTGCTGTCTCTTAATATTTTGTATTAATTTAAAGGTTTTCTGTGTAATATAAATAAATAATGCTCAGGGGAATATAACAGACTTGGAAGGTTGTGACAGGAGAAGGTAGGGTCAAAAATAATCTTCAAAAGCCCTATTGAACTCCTCATGATAGGAGGTGCCACCTTATCAAGCCCTAAGCATATGCTTAATTGCTTAACATTCCAATTTAAATGGTTCACATAAAGAGTTAGTGTGTTGTCCTAGCTGTGATGGTCCAGGAAATGTAG
>NW_005841936.1:1862849-1892074 GCF_000455745.1 Alligator sinensis
TGTTTGTTTTTTGGAGGAGAGATTGTTGGATTGATTTATGCCATTTTTTTAGTGGACTGACTATATCATTGGGAGAGATGTTGGACAGATTTTTGGGCACAAAGCACCCTTCTTCAGCAATTCTATCCTCAAGTTCTCCACCTGTAGAAAAACCTGAAAAGAAGGGTGTTTTGTGCCCAAAAGCTTGTCCAATATCTCTCCCAATTATAGTCAGCCTGACAAAAATATATTTTTTAAAAACCCTTGTGATTCACATGCAAAAGGCAGAAGTATTTGCTCCATATTATTACAGCTGCTAAGCCAAAGGCCTGCCTTGCTTGCACAATTAATGATTTCTTAATGCAAGGATGTAGAAGTCATCTGCTGTGTTAAAAAAAAAAACAAAAAACCAAAGAGGTCATATTTCCAAAAACTGAGTATATCATCTTAATTTATGTTGCGACAAATCCCAATCTTTCTCTTATCATTAGAGGTCCTGTCAACAATGCATCTTGGTTGGGATAAAAAAGGTAGGAGGCAGTATCAGAAACGCATCCCTCAGAGATCCTAGAATTGATGGACAGGTGCACTTTTAAGCATGCTTATAAACTCAAAAAGTCCTACTGTGCATCAGCTGTCTGGAAATAACCTTGTACTGGTGATAGTAAAACTGTAATTCCAGTGTTGGTAAAAGCAGTTGGAGCACTACTGTAGATGGTGTTAGGGTGACTGCTGGCATTTTTTACTACTGTTTATGTAGGCAATTCGAATATAAAAAAGGGCTTAGTCTGTCTGTTTGTCTGTCTGTAACACTCTTAGAGCACTCTGATTGGTTACTGAAACAACCAATCAGAGTGGTCCAAGAGCGTTGTGGACAGGAGGTGGCGGCAGCCCCCCCCCCGGCCCTGCTCCTTGGAGGCAGTGGCGCATGGTGCTGGTGGAGGGGGATGGCAGGGCAAGCTTCCCCCTGCCCCCCCTGTTCCTGGAAGGTGGTAGTGGCACAGGGCAGGGGGGTCAGGGTTAGCAAGCTTTCCTACCCCCCCACCCCCAGGGGAATTCGCTAGTGCTACATAATGTAGCATTCTTGACAGGCAGTTGGTAGTGCTACATAATGTAGCATTATGTAGGCATGGGGTTAGGTGACATGACAGTAAAAATGCTTGAGCGCTGTTCACACTTGTATTCCATCGATGGGTGGAGCTGAGCTGTTACAGGACTTCTACGTTCAGTGAAGATTTGGGTAATCTTTGCTTACCTTGTAAAGGCAATAGGAATATTGCAGATTACTCTGGGTGTTTTTTAAAGGCAAGTCAGTGAATAAGAATGTCCCTACCTTTAGAAAGAAAGGATGCGTTAGAATGCATTCCTTTAGAAAGGAAGGATGCAAGAATGATGCATTGTGGAATCATTTATTTTAAACTGATTATATAAATAGGGGCTTTCTACTTGGTGAAAACTTATTTGACCCCAGTAAGGAAAAAGACTCATTGCTCTTACCCATTGGTCAGATGAGCTGGGAGAGGTCAGGTAATGACAAAACATAGCAGGAGTGGAATCCAAGATTTGTGAATCTTTGTTTTACACTACTGTAAGCAAATATCAGTGAAATATACTGGCAAAGTAATGTATGTCTCGTTCCCCTCTGGGCTAGTTTGCATAGAGAAGGGCAATCTACTACTTCTACCGTTTGCTTTCTTAGCTGGAGAGAATGGTATGAAGTGTGGATCTAAAGGTTCCAGTGCTGCTGATTAAAAATGTATTGCTTTGCCTTATGAAGGACTCTGTTTTTAGTTTTAAACATCTAGGAAGTTAAACACAAAGGTTAGAAATCCAGCACTCAAGTTTAGAAAATCACAATTTTAGTGCATATAACAGTGTTTTTTGGGTTTTTTTATAACTAGCTGCTATACATTTCCCTTGCCCCTCCCTTCCTCCTCCCCAACCCCCCCACTGCACCCCTGCATCTGTGACTGCAGGATGGACAGTGCTCTTGGGATGAGTTACCTATGTGAAGGAGACTGCTTATATGATTGCTGTATTGTTTGTTGCAGATGTTGGGAGGTGTATAGAGACTGAGACATGGGACCGTAGGAAGAGTTGTTATGGCAGTTGAATGCTGCCCTTGAAAATGGGATTCTTTCTACCCCTACCTATGCCAGCATTCCTTTGTTATGTTAGTCAGGTCATTTAAACCATACATTTTACAAATGACCTCTGATTGTGTGTTCATTGTCTGGGGGCTAATCTGCAGAAATGCTGAGAACTTGGTTACAGCTGAAGTCAGAGGGAGCTGTGGTTGAATGCAAAGTGCTGTATAATGTTAACGACTAAAAATTCTGTTCTTAAATTGGGCATCCATAATTAGCAAATATCTTTTATTTTAATTTTTCTCCTCTTGAGTTCCACAACTGTAGAATAGTTGAAAACCAATCATCTTCCTGTGGTGTTTTTGACGATAACTTCATTGTTGTCTATGTAGCAGCCAGATACAATGGCGATGAGTACCGAGGAAAAAAGCCTATGAGGAAATTAGTTTTGCCTTCAAAGTAGTATACGTATAATGCATAGTAAACAAAGCATGGGGTCACATACTGAACACAGGAAAAAAATACAATTTTGAATAGCACGTTATAAATAAGCGCTGTTCAGAAAGTGTTATGAATGACATGGGGGTCCTGTGGAAATAATATGACTAATTACAAGCCAATATCATCATTCGGACCTTTCCTGATTTCTGTGTGTGAATTTAAGGGGTTGTGATGTTCTCTCTCTCTCTTTTTTTTTTTACATAGTTTGTGGATTACTTCATTATGGTTACACTGAGTTTATGCAATTTAAATGGCTAATTAAAAAACTAGTACACTGTTTTTTTTAATCAGGTTTTTTGATGTGTTGCTTGACTGGATAGATCACTAGAAAAATGTATGCTTAGAAGTAACTAGTTAACAGAGATGAGATCTGGATAACTTTATGGACTTTTTCAGCTTCTGTAGTCCTCTGACCTGTATCTTGCTTCCAGTGGATTTTTGCTCTAGTCTCCTGTGAGACCAGTTATGTGTGTATCAAAGTATATAAGATTTTCATTATGCACATAACTTCAAATGTGCTAATTATCAACTCTTCTTTGTTCAGTCTGTTGAGCCAACTTACTTGAAAATTGTTGGTAGATAATTAGCCTTATTCACAGGGGTGGTAGCTGGGATTTGAGTTATTTATATAGTGCCATATGTGTGTATAGAGCTTGAGACTTAAAAGGAGACTGATTCTCTGCCTAAACAATGAATAGCAAACCCAGAGGAATATAAGTGTGGTGGTCTTGTATCCCCAAAGCTAGCAGCTAAATAAGAGTGCAGAGTAGCTCCACTAAGGCATTTGTTATAGTTATATATTTGTATATTTATATAATAATATAAGATATATAAACATTTATATATATTATATATTTACGCACCTATTAGTAAAAAATGAATATTTAGATACAAAGTGAAACTTAGGGTTCAACCTTAGGTAAAATTTGCCTAAATGTGTGTTTGATGCAGAAGATGAGCTATATTAGTGGTGATGTAACATTGCTCCAAATACAATCCACTGAACAGCTTATGTCTTCCTACCAGTGTAGTAGCCTCTCCCCCAAGGATTATTCTGAAGCCATTTCTATACTGCAAGTTTACATGCTGGCAGCACTTCCTTCCAGTGTTCCTTGTGTGCCCCTGTGTGGACCAGAACTAGACCAAAATAGCAAAGGCTACATGATACCAAAAAAGCTAGGCTAATTAGCAGTGCTAAGAATCGGTGCCAGTTAGCCTACCCTTAGCACTGTTCTAGTATACTCCTTTCGGTACAGGCAATTAATTGACTGCGCAGAGCTGCTTGGCTTGTTTCCTGGGATTGCTGCTGGGCTCGGTAATCTTGCAGTCCAAACATGCCCTGAATTATTTCTCCAGCCATCTTCCTGCACTCACACCCACAGAACTTTCTCTATTCCTGTACCTTCCCTTCCCTCTCACTCTGTTCCTTTTGCAGTTGGTCACTTGCATTTACTGCCGAGGACATGCAGCTTCTCTGCTTGACCACAGAAGCTGCTTGACCTCTCTGCTCTGCAGCATCCCTGCCAAATAAAGCTTGCCCCCTACTGTCAGTCTTTGGACTTCAGGTTGCTGTTCAGAAGCTGAACTTGGGTCTTTTGTTAATGCATTATGATACAAAAGAGATCAAAAAGTCATGGGGCCATAATCAGAATTTGACATTAGCCTTAGGTAAAATATTGCAGTGCAAAATTACTTTCATTTTGTATGAAGAAAAAAAGCAGCTCTATCAGAAGTGCTGTCCTTCAGATAATGTAAAGGTCCATTTAGTCATTGTTGGTTCCTGTTCTGCTAGAAACTTAAGGATCCTATATGGCAGTCTCTCAAACTGAAATGGATAACCCTGGTGCCTCAGCCAGCATTCTTTCTCTGAATTGAAAACTGGCTTGTGTGAAATGCTCTGAGCTATTCTAAGAGCATAATGGCTACTGCATTAGCCTACACAATTGCTGCATTACAATGTCTGACTCAGTGCTTTGTGAAACAGTCTGAGACACAGAACTCTTTGCAAAGAATATCAAACTAAATTTTACATCAGAAGACCAACACTGAACTTTTATATAGAACCTCTTACACGGGAACTACTCTCAGAGAATGCTATGGATTGCTTACATCTGCTCAGCCAAGAATGCTTCCTTACATTTTCTGTGTTTTATTAACACATGCCAACTCTGTGCCCATTTTTCTAAAAACACCTGAGTTCTGATAGATTGGTTGGGTTTGGCTACTCTTGAGTAAGGTGGGGACAATAACTTGCAATATCTTGTGGCACCAAAATGCAAATACTTGGAGTCCACATCTGTCATATTTCCCTGTATGCACCATACACATCCCCAAATAAGACAGTGCACCTTGTTTTGTGGAAGGCAGAATTAAGAGATTTTTTTTCCCCACAGTTTTGACTGCATGGAGCAGGGAGAGGGCCTAATCTTCAGTTTACTCACCTTCCCTTTCCGGTTCAGGAAAAGCTAGTTTTAACCTTTCACAGCTGAATTGTCTGCTTTTGCCTGAGCAGGGCAAAGAAGAGCATGAATGAGCTGAAGGTTAGGTCCTGTCCCTGCTCCAATTGTGACATGAAAGGGTTAAAATGAGAGCTGCTGCTGCTGCTGCTGCTGCTGCTGAAGACTGGACTCTGCCCCTCTCCAAGCTTGTGGTGAGAGAAGGAAAAAAAGCATCAGCCATCTTAGAGTCTACAGTCTTCTGTTGGGCAAAAAATCAGTTTCCCCACTTTAAGACATGCGCTCCAATTTTGGCAGACTAATTCTTGGGGGAAATATGCATGTGGTATGTTATATCCTATTAAAAAAATCTCTTGCAGTATGTTAGGATTTTATCATACCTGTAGTTAATGAGTGCTGTAGAAATCTTAAGATAGGTAGCTTTAACCTTGATGCAGCTAGTCAAAGTAAATGCCCTATTTCCCCCTACAAGCTGGAAGTTGATGTTTCTAGTCAGTGTTTAAAAACTACTTCTGTCTCATCACTTCTAGAATCTCAGAGCATATAAGTTATGCTACTTTCATGTAAAAATGTGCCTACCTTCACAGTAAAGGCATGATAAAATACTCTTTAATTTTAACAACAGTTGCTGGGTTGTTAAGGACTAGGTTCTTGCTCGGTGTCTAACTTGACCTGGTAAGGTGTGGTGTGGAACTGCCTTGTTTGTACAAGCATTTCATCCTAAGTTAAAAACACCTGTATTTTTTCCTCCACTTTTGAAGATAGGACTTTTTTGCATTGGTTTTGCTCATGTTTTTGAGAGTCTAAGAAAGAAACTCAGGGTATTTTAGGTGTTTACAGGAGATATCTAAATACTACTTGGCAAAACACATTTCTTAAGTTCTCATGATACTGTTAAACTGAAAATTAAATTCTTGACCTTTGAAGCTTCATATGGTGCTGAATGGTGTCTTAATAAACATTTATGTATGCAAAGTAGTGCTTGGTGCAGATAATTATCTATGAGGGAGAAAATTATGGATAACTAAACTTGAAGCGTGGTATAAACGGATCTTTTTTTTTTTTTTGTATCAGTCTACATTTCTTTATCGCCCTTGATTTCAAAGTGGGTCAAAAAGGAAGCTAGATGAAACAACCAAAATGTTAGGAATATGGCTCATTTTTTCTGCTTACCATTTTGGTTGTTACCAGGCTTTTAAGATGTTGCTAGATTTAATTTTTCAGGCTAGAGTTGTTATGCTGAATTTACTTTGTGTGTTTTGTTTTTTGGGATTTTTTAAATACAACATAGTGGAAAGGTTAGTTTACTGTGAAAGTGAGAAAATGCAAGTCGTTATATTGACTTCAAGGTTTTTTTCTTGTTTTGTTTTGTTTTTTAACTGTTAGATGCAGCTTAAGTTCCATCATCATGAAAGTTTTTCGTTGGACAGGTTTTTGGCTGTGTGCAGTGTTACCAGCTTTCGCAAATAGTGAGTTCTATATGATTCTAGCCACTGACCTAGGAATGCTTTACCTGAAATACAGGGAAGCAGTAGCTTTTTGTGATTCTGAGCCGATTCACAAAGAGTGGTCAGAGTGGTCTCCATTTTTCAAAGATGAAGCAGTCCCTGATGTAGCTTGGCTGACTCTAAGAACTAAAAGCCCAAACTTGGTACATACGTTGAAGGACTTTCAGCTAGACATACTGGAGATAGGAAACAGAGCAGTGGAAGTGGTTAGATTAGGTATAGTATCCTGAGAGTCCAACAGTGTGGCAGCCTTGGGGGATGACTGTCAAGAAGCGAAGTTTCAAAAGATTGCATGATTGGGTGAGGATACGGAGGGCAGGTTAGGAGAGGTCAGAAAGCCTGGTTGGTGGGAAATACGATGGGTGTCGGGAAGGGTTATGCAATCCTTCAAGTAACCATTTTAACTGCATAGTTCAAGACGATAAAATACTTATCTAAAACTTGGGAACACTGAAAGAATGTTAAGGTTGCAGTGTTGGTTCAAATTAAGAGATTTGAGAATTAAAGTTGCAAATTTACCTTAGTTTGCCTCCTAAAATATATACACACAAGGAAGCCAGTGTTCCATTACACAGTCCCTTACTTTTTTTTTTTCACATGACCCCTGCCTCTTTCATTGTGGATGGTGTTTATTACCATGTTTATTTGTATACCACACAGTCTTTTCCCCCCCAAAAAATAGCCATCTGAAATGTGTATGCATGCTTTAAGCAAGGAAGCTGATTTCCATGCCAGAATGGAAATGCAGTCAGCATTCAGGTGTGACTGGAACTTTTATTTCTCATTCTGCCTTCCCAAAACAAAGGTGTATGTCCTATATGAGGTATGTGGTATGTAGAAAAATATGGTAAATGAGAAGCGAGTCATTTCTTTTAAGCCTAATCATTCAGTGTATTGCTCTAGCCTTATTCTGTACAGCAGGTGTTCCCAACCTTTTTATGCTGAGAACCGGCAAACAGTGTACTGGAAGTGACTGTAGACCAGCAGTGACTGGCATACTGCGGGCAGGGAGCCAACCTTTTTTTTATACTGTGTATAAAAAAGGGTTGTCTGCCAGTCCACAGTATGCCAATCACTTCCAGTCCGCAGTCTGCCAGTCCTTGGTCACTTCTGGTCCACAGTAGCCAACCCTTCTCAGCCCAGTACCCAGCCACGGTCTGGGGGTTGGAAAACCCTGCCCTACAGAAGCCTCCAAATCTATTATTGCAGGGGCCAGCTACCTTGTAGCCTGAAAAGATATTTGATCTGGCACAGAGACATGGGGTTTCAGTGGTATTTGGTGGCCAAGGTTTGTGCAGCAGTCACTTTTCCATGCTAGCATGGTGAGAAGCACAACAGTTTCCCATACCACTCCAGGGAAAGAAAGTGGCAGAGGCTGGGTCCTAGTACCTCCCTTTTTGCCTCTGATCCAAACTGAGTCAATCTGGCTCATAGGTTTAAAAAAAAAAAAAAAAAGTTGCAGACTGTTGCTGTATTAAATACAAACCTAAGTTCTTCATGGGATTTTAGGTTACCATACCTTTTAGTGATGAATTTACTTTCTTCACAACTCCTTAATCAAGTAATATTACATCTCCTGTTACAGATAGAATATCAGAAAAGTAGGGGTGGAAGGGACCTCAGGAGATGGTCTAATCCAGTCCCATGCTCAAAGCAGGTTCATTCGTTCCAGTCAAATGTGTCCTGCCTACTTTTAACTTTCAGAGGTGAAGATTCCACAACCTTTCTGGATAGTTTGTTAATCACCCTTATAGTGAGAGAGTTCTTCCTAATATCAAACCTAAATTTCCTTTGTTCACATTTGAGACTTACTCCTTGCCCTGTCTCCTGCTACTACAGAAGATAGTCCATCACCATCTTGTTTATAACCACCCTTCAAGTATTTGAAGATTTGTGAAATCTTCCCTTGGTCTTCTCCACACTGAGAGCTGAAATGCATTTAGTCAAAGATATTCACTAATTTTATGTACAAAAATGTAAACAACTGTGTGAGGGGCTTGCTTTCTTTCTCCTTCCCAAAGAACTTCAGTATTTTATAACACACACAGTCATGGCTCCCATTTTCTTGTTTTACAGTTGTGAGTGATCAGCACTTGTTCTGTAAATCAAGCCTCCAATCTTGAGTTGGGCACCTAAGATATAATAATTTGCAAGTAGCAACCACCTGTTAAAAGGTTATATGAATTGACCATTATCACATGGGAATTCTGGCAGAGCTGAAAAGAGAATGATGTTTTCTAAAGTAGACTCCAACTTTTTAAGCAGGTGTCATGTCACACTTGCTATACTTTTTCTAACTTTTGCATACAAGGCAGTGTTGTACAGTTAATGGTATCTTTTGCGGCACAGCTCCCATGAGTTTTCTGCAAACTGTTTGTCCTGTGCATTGAATGAGGTAGGGATGCTCTGTGATCATGAAAGAATAACTGTATCCTAATATTTTAAATATGAGAATGGTAAATTAAGGTGCATCTGCATCTCCTAATTTACTTGTGTTGATTTTGGAACCTCAGTGTTATTTTAAGAGTGGGGGGGTTGTTCTTTAATTAAATTTGCAAGTAAAAAAGGAACAAACCCAAAACCCAAACCCGCCCCACCTTGCACAGCATGCTAATAGTGCTATGCTACATGAGTTAACAAGTTGCAGGGAGGGGAATGGCAGGCAAAGTGAGTTCTATGGATATTTTCTTATAAAAGAGGAGTATTTGGCTTAGGAACCTTGATTTCAGTTCTGGTTTGGGCAGAGACATCGTTTCTAGTAGATCTGTATCCATGTGCCCAGTCCCATTATTGTGGTACATAGACGACTTGTAAAGGACACACAGGGGAGGCACATGTCCCCCTCCCCCCACCCCAAAATACGCTGATGCGGGGTTACTGCAGGCGGTCACCACCTGTTCCCCTCTTGCCACTGCTGCTGCCGTCTGTAAGCCACTCATCAACATCGCTGCAGGTGCCTGCGGGCGGTTGCTGCTCACCTCCCACTGTGCTGGGCTCGTCTCAGCGGGCAGCGGCAATGCTGGAAGGGGGCTACGGGCGGGGATGCAGCCACCCCAAATTGTCATAGCCCCCCCAATTCCCCCCTCCCAGCACCGCCCGCCCACCCAGCACAGCCCCAACTCAAACTCTGTCTCCACCCATGCACCAGGATGAGCCAGGGCTGTGCCCAGTGGGCGGTGGTGCTGGGAGGGGGACTATGGGGGGACAGCAGGAACATTTGGGGTGGCTTCAGCCCCTCCCTGTACCCCCCACCCAGCACTGCCACAGCCCACCCAGAGCCTGGCACAGCCCTGGCTCCAGCCTGCAGCTGCAGCCCGCCCATCCCACCTCACGCAGATCAGGGGGGCATACGCCTCTCCCTGTGCCCTCCCAGGATGTACGCAGCAGTGGGAGCCACACCCCCACAACAAGCCACAGCTCCACCCTGGAACTCACCCTGCCCCGGCTGAGCAGTGTCTGTCCCAGCCCCACTCCCTCCCTCTCTGCAGGGGGCGTTGATCTACCCCCACCACACTCCTTCCCTCCCTACTCCCTATTCACCACAACAGACTTACCAGCTGGACACACCTGTATTGATAATCAGATCGGTATTGACTGATATGCCTCCTTAATTGGCTGTTGGACTCCACATTTTCTATCCGTACACCCCTAATAATTATTTTGTTTAATTTACCTGTTACAGTTTTGCTGCTTAAAAATAATCCCACAGTATAGGCCATTTAAAGTAAAGTACCATTAAATGGTCTAACAGAATTTAATTTTCTGAATTGGTGTTAATAATTGTTTGCTTCCATAGCATACCTTCTTCCTAACAGAGGGTTCTTTGTCTTATAACAGTCCTGCAATGCTATTACAAGACAAAAATTACATTTCCTTAATCTTTCTATGACAACTCTTTTTACAGTCCCAAGAATGTACTTTTTTTCTTTCCCAATTTTTATCCAGGTTTGCTGTGGTCTATTTAAGTATCGACCTATTAAACACTCTTAAGTCTAAGGATTTAACAGAGCTTTTGAAATTCATCATTTTATGGTGTTACCCTTAATTCCATGTTAATAATATTTAAACTAAGGAACAAATTCTAGTTTCACAAACGGATATTTTCCTTCCTCTACTCCTGGTCTCCCAAATTGTTTTTGTTTCTAACTACTGTACTGTTTTCATGATAAGTCTCTGTGCCAAGTATTTTTTTTATTTGCTTGGTTATTTATTTTGGAGTCCCTTGTTGATGATTTCAAGTAATGTATTCCTAGTAGTTTGTTGTAAATAGTATATATCAATTAATGAAAGGATGAAAGATTGTTCTTCCTTTTATGTTGAGTAGTTGCCTCTCATCATACTTCTGTATTCAAGAACAAGTAGATTCTGTAGTCAGAGCTGTCCTTGGAGGGGGGCGGCAGATGGGGGCAACCGCCCTGGCCCCGTGCTTTGAGGGGCCCACCCCATGCACAGTGCCATACAGGCCCTGCCACCACCACCAGCTTTTGCGGGTGGTCGCCACCACCACTACCACCCTTACTGCCACCACTGGCTTCTGCAGGCAGTTGCCACCCCCACCCCCTGGCCCCACACAGGCTGATATGCCCCGGGTCCCGCACACCCCTAGGGACAGCTCTGTCTGTAGTTCACTTGTTCTGATTTATTTTATCCCTTGAATACTGAATTGTTGACCGTGATATGCAGTACAGTTACCTTTGCTCTGCATGTTACCCTGATTTCATAGGGAGGAACAGAGACTTAATACCTCCAAAAATCTGCTTGTATTCTTCTCTCTGGACTCATTACATTACTAAAATTGGACCCTAAATCATTCAGATTACATAGTTTGAAACGATGCTAATAGTTTTTTCGTCATTTATTATTATTTTTATTTATTATACTTGGATTGAAATAAACACAATTTGAATTATATTTTACTTTAAATACTTCAGCTCATTTAAAGTTTGAGGTCTATGAAGTATAACATCTGTCTCTGTATGAACTATAGGTACTTTTGTACTGAGCCTTTATTACACGGTTCAGGTTTTCATTTTTATTAATAAACTTTATTTGCCTATCGGGATTGAAATTCAAGGTTACATTTAATGCTTGTATAATCAGAAAATTGATATAATGTAGTTTTTTAGCATATATTTGTTAGTAAAAGAGAGACAGCTCAAGTGTCTGTTCAAAATATCCTGTAATGACAAATACAAATACATTTCAGGTTGATAGTACAGTAGTCTACATACATTTGATAACAGTTTTTTCACAGCTTTTTTAATTTTATTTTATAGGAACTTATTTCTTCCCGACCCTCAATTCAGTTTCAAGGGCTCCAAGGGGTAAGTACTTTTGTGTCTTTAAATTGTCAGGAAGAAATGAGTGTGTAGGGTTTGTTTTATTTTAATACATTAAAAATATTAACATTTTAATTTAAAGTTTCCTTCTTTTCTAGAAGCAATCATGATCATATATGCTGTAATCTGAACTGTCCCCAGCTTTGCTGCCTAATGTGTACCTATGAGTCTAATAGTTCCTAGTGAAAAAGAATCAATTACCTTAGATTCAATTCCTTTTCTTTGAGTAACTCAAGGTACTTGGCTTGTGGTGCCTCTTCACTTCTCTCCTTCATATTTGGATGTGAACTTGTATTGTAAACCATCTGTTTTACCGGTAGTTAAGTGAATGCAGAAGAAATCACAAATACAGTTTACTTGAGACATCAAAGGAAGATACATTTTCTTTAGAACTTTAGACCATGGGGTTCATAAATACCTGGTCCGCCCAAAGATTCAAAAATCCTTTTTGGGAATGAAAATGTTCATCCCCATGTTCTCACCTCAGCCCCTCACCAGCTGGGTCTGGAAGGGAGCCTGTAAAAGGATTCTTCTTTGAATCCATAAACTAAATGGAGGTTGGAGAACCAATCTTCATGAGTGAAATATTTTAGGTTTAGCATTATATATATCTTCCCTTATAAGGAGGAAAAGTTAAAGCTTGGTCTAAGCATAAATTTTGCCACCATAAATGACAGCTAGGACTCTTGAAAAATCACATGCCCCAGTTGACATAGCTATACTGACTAAACGCAAAACCTAACATAGACATTTTTTTTACCAAAAAAAATCTTTTTGCCAGTGTAATGTATTCTTCAAGGAAACATTACCATCTGCTGGCAAAAGAACTTCCTTGCCAAGTATAAGCCATACTCCTACTGAGGCATTTGCCAGTAGAGCTGCATTAGACAGTGCATTTAAATGTGGACTAGTAACCAACTTGTCTCAATATAACAGATCAGCTTTTTAAAAGGACAAGTACAATGGAGAGAAAACATTTTTATCATTATGTTGTTAAAAATAAAACTCGGTGTATTGTAGGATTCATAGTATAGTTACACTGATCACTGCTTGCAGTTTTTAAACTCTAATAAAAATTGACATTTTTTCTCCCTAAATTCCACACCTTAAATCCTCTGTTTCTATTTTTGCAGAAGTTATGTGACTATTGTTTACTTGTCTTTGTGCACCCCCTGAGATTTGTTCCTAATTAACTGCTGCGAAATAGTAGTTGGGGAGGTCTGTTACTAAATTAATGATAAACTACTACCAATACAAGTCTATATATTTATTATGGCACTTCAGGTATTAAAAATTTGCCTCTATAAAGTTTTCTAAGATTTATAGTTTGTAAATGTCTGTCAGATAAGTTTTTACTTCACTGTGAAAAGATCAGGACAGTATTTTTGGTGTCCTCTTTCTCTTTCTCCTATGACATACAGTATGCTGGAGAAAAAACAGTACTTTTGTTACTGAAACTCCCAAGAGTCATGTCACTAAACTTCTAGTGTTACACCCCTAAGGTCTTGTTTTCCACATACAAGAGCAGTGTATGTTTTGAGCAAATTTTAAAACATTTTATTTAAACTATTTTATTTTGTTTCTTTTTTTCCCCCCTAATTAACTCCTCTTTTTGGAATGAATATAATTTGTGCTGCTGTTGTTCAAGAGGATGCTTGCATTTTTGGTGTTACTGCTAAAACTACAGATTGTTTAAAACATTTCTACTTATTATTTCAAATGTATCTTTTGGGAAGAACATTTCCAAAGGTTACCACTTGTACTACCTTTTAGAAGAGAATTTGCATTGTTCATCTCTGTCAAATTACCTTTTAAATCAGCAGAAGCTTTGATTGCTTTGCACTTGGAATACTTCTGAAGACCAACTAATATGCTTCTACGGCATATATTTGTAATCTTTAAATTTTGTGTGCATTACATGTCAACATTCCTACCATACCTAGGCATTGTATAGCTTCAGAATGGCTGAATTCAATGCTTAGATTTTATTTCCAATGAGATGGTACCTGTAGTGGACAAAGCTAACACCTAAAGTAGTTTAAAGAATGTAGCTCGTCTATGGCCTAATGTGTTTATTTTAATGGGGTGGGGAGACAAAAAAGCTTGAATTTGCCTCAAGAAGAAACCCTTTTGTTGACCTTTTAAAATCTCAATAATTTCTTAATGAGTATTTTGTTATTGCTTATGACTTGAAAGTTTCCTTTATCTGACGAATCAAATTTTATTTTACTTAAAAGTTGTTACATGCAGACACTCTTGAATACATGGTATTGTGGTACTACTGTGCATTTAGTGACAAAATACAAGTTCTTTTTAAAAATTATTACAGAAATCTGCTCACTATTCTCTCAGATTAGCTGGTACAGACACTACACAACATTACACTGTAAAACATTACCTGTTTTACAGATAGACCCCTATGTACTAACACATGAGAAATAAATTCTGTGGCAAATTCCCATGACTTCTTCAATGATTTGGCATTGAAGTCTGTGGCTTCATGAATTCCATTGCTTTCTTGAAGTTTAAAAAAGTACTCATTTCAGCAAAATTCCTGTGCAGTTCAAGCTACTACAAAATTTGCAATTAAACAGGACATAACTGTGGTACATTTAAGGTAAAAATTGGGAAACATTTTTAGAATTTGCTCATATTTCAGCCTCCTGTTTGCTAAAAGCAGACATGTCTACTTCCCCTACTTTGTAGCTATTATAAAGGATTTGGGGGAAAATATTAGAGATTCAGGATGGTCTAAAGCTGCAGTGGATATAAGAAGGGAAAGGTTGATTCTTTGGGATGAGCGCCAAAAGCAGGATGAACATAATATGTACCTTCCAGCTAAATGCTAAGGCAGATGACATCTGTTTTGACATCTAGCAGGAATATGCCCACTGCCTCTAAAAGGATTTCAAATCTTTCAGCGTCTGTTTGTCAGCTAGTGCTTTTCTTATTTTTAGTCGACAGCAAAAGTTATTTTGTTAACTGTGCTGTTCTTAAGATTTTAAGTCATTTTGTGTTAATGTGGTTGGTCTTTGCTTCTGTAAAGTGATGCAAAGGACAGAGATTTAATAGCATAAGAACAATCTTATTTAAAGTTATTTCTAATGTGTATAATACTCTAGAAATTAATTCCAGATGAATTAGTAATTGGTTTATCCATATTCTGGCAGGTGAAGTGAGTCTTTATTTTGCATTTAGCCCCACTAGCTGGAAATCTTACTTTTTTTAATTTTAAAATGTCTACAGTCACCCAGATGCCATAGCAATGAGTGTCTTGAGTATTTCCAATGGCAGTGTGCTATAAAAATGGCCACATATGTCACAAGTTAACTGTTTTCTAAAGTAGCTTAGGTGCCACACCAATAAATTGCCAGTGAAAGGGATGTAGATTAATTCACTGTATATAAATGCAAAATGTAGTGCGTACTTCATAGGTACTGTAATATGGAATTGATAGTAATCTGAAAAGCTGTGCAACAAAACCGAAAAATATAATTCAGCAATTTTATTAGTAGCTTTCTTCCCTTAGATAAGAAGCTGCAGGTGTGTACTTCTTAAGGCTCTTGCTTCCCTATGCATAGCCCCAACCCACCAAATTTCTGGCTCAGGCAGACAATGACTGCTTTGAAGGTGTTCAGAAACCACAGTTACTTGAAAAAGTAGAAAACAACCTCTCAATGCAGATATAGCAGAACATCCAATAATACTGAAAATGTCAAACTTGTAACAAATAGGAGGAAATAATTGTAAGTATAATTAGTCAGAAGATACTATTTGTACAAGATATTGAGGCTGAGAGCTAAGTAAGATTTGTAAGGAAAGAAGAAAAATAATTGTGTATATGGATACAAGTTTTCAGAATTTCAAAAGAAAATTTTAATATATATAATGGTGAACAGATAAACACTGGGGTATCTGGGCATAAATCAGTTCCTAACTAGTAAAAGTTTGTGGGGCTGAGGGGAGGAAAAAATGTCCCTAGGACACGGATTATTCCAAGACTGCATGATGTGGGACTTCCTTTCTTTTCCTCTGAAATATCTAGCCAACATGAAAGACAGGATATTAGGTTAAAAAGACCACTGGTGGTATAATTTAGCAGTGCATGTTCTAGAGCAGACATTTACAAAGCACAAATGAAAGTAAAGGAAGTGCGAAGAGAGGTGGAGAATAACTCTAGTTGGACTGTGGTGTTCTTGCAAGCTTGTGTGTAAGCACAAATTGATAGTTCAGAGTAATATTTAATAAGAAATATCCATAATCCTACCCATATCTAACTTCCACTGTTGATTTGAAATACTTGGAAGTGATGCCACCATTGTTCTGCATTGAGTACTGTACTCCTGATTCTTGGCAGGCTTCCTCAGTACATTACTGTGCTGCAGGATGGCTAAAACAGGGATGTTTTCATTATTGGCTGTACCCTTAATATTAATGTAAATATTTTTAAATGTTTCATTTAAAAACAATTTTAATGTTTTTAAATTCTTTACTGTCTTTATAATCATGGCAATACAATATTTAAGATAACTTTTTTCACCAGAGTGTAACAACTACATATGAACCCATGATTGACAGAAGGAACAGTAGACAGTGTCCCGTCTCTGTTATAGATGGTTTCTTTAGTGAGGTACATTTTAGCTACTGTTTAACCACAGCTATGCTTCAGGCAAACATCTGCATTGAGTTAGTAACAGTAATGTCTGTATCTTTCCTGAAAAGATCGTATAAGTGGAAGATATTGGCTTGAAAAGTTAGTACTCATTTACATTTATCCAAATAAATCAACTGCCATTCTTCGTAATCTCTCTTACATAATTTGATATGTCTGGAGATTAATACAAGTATCCTTTCTTATAGTTAGATCCATTCATTTACAGAGTAATTTAGTTCATAAGAGGCAGACCCTGCCCCCCCCCCCCCCCATCCAGACAATTGCATTTGGCTTATATTCTTCTTCTATTTAGAAATTTGAACCTGGTATTGAAAGGTAAATGACATTTTTATCCAGAGCAGCAGTGAAAGCCAAATACCTGGCTGCTGGTTTCCAACTTCCAGTATTTAAATTTTTTTGTTCTGCCTGTTAAGTCAGTAATTTAAATGTCAAACTGTTTGGTTCAGTCCATAACTTCCTTGATTCCATAGCTGAATCAAGATTGTAAACGGGTTGTAAACTGATAGTCTTGAATTGGCTTACATGCTTCCTACATCGTAATTACCATTTTTGGTAAGGTGACCTTCTTCAGCCCTAGGTTCAGAAATACCTGCTTTAGTTTCAATTACAACTTTTTAAACAGCTTTGTCACGTATATGAAGCAAACTTAGTTGATTGCAATTAATATATATGATATGTTTTTAATAATAGTATTTATCATATAGACTTCTGAGTACTTTAGTACTGACTTCACCCAATCAGGATATCTGTAACCATATGTTCTCTTTTTAGCATGTTAAAAGGATTCTCCCTCTTATTCCTTGCTCTCATGAACAGCCTTTTTAAAAACTGAATCTAAGATTCTATCCAACTTAGTAACGTGGTAAAAGTTTTCATAACAGTGATTTTGAAGCTATTCGGATTTGACCCAGTCTCTTCTTTCCTGTCTCATTACTGGATATTTAATTACACTATTTCCTTATACCTTAGCTGACACTCATTGAGAAGTGTATCCTCCTAAAAAGAAGCACACAGCTGCCATGGCTTTATAGGTCCTGTTCAGTTTCTACTGCCACTCTCCTGGTAGAAACCACAGGTGTACAGATATTCCAGTTTTTTTTCTTCCGGAACAAAAATGACTGTTCTGGGAGAAAAATAACTATTACAACCAGATAGAAATCTCTCCCAGGAGAGTTTCTCTGGAGAGAATGAACATCTGCATATTTCCCACATCTTATCTCCTCTCAGGGACCAGAAGGAGTGGATCTGCAGGGAAAGGCTCCCATGTTTTCCTACCTTGGTCTGAAGAAGGCACATGGGGAGCTGTTCACACCCCTCCTGTAGACTAGAAGAGGATGGGAGGAGCAGGTCACCAGCTGTTCACCCTCTGCTTTTCACTCTGAAGTCCCCAGAGTGAGAAGTAGGCAGGGGGCTTTGCTTGGGCACCAGGAGCTGAGCAGGAGGGCAAAGCCCACAGCCTTCTCACAGAAGGAGGTGGGAAAAGCAGGCAGCGGGCCTTTACCCTGGAGCTCCATTTCCCCTGTGAACAGGAAGACTGGAACAGCCCATACTTTTCCCAGACTGGGAACACCCCAATCTCAGGAAGAAGTGAGAATGAAGGGAGAGGGAGCAGTTGCAGACTGAATATCCATGTTGTTTTCTCTCCCAGAATCACTTCTATTGATGGAAGTTTTCCACTACTAGAAACAAATATTAGTACATGACTATAAAGACAATATGTAATCAAAATGACTAGGACAGTGATTCTCAACCAAGGTGCTATGGCACCCTGTAGTGCCTTGAAATCTTTTCAGGGGTGCCACACAATGTTAATATTGTTAGGTGTGCAAACCTGATTCACAAGATAAATTCACAGGGCATCTTTACCTACGCTCTGGGAAGAGGGTGCTTTAATTGGAGCGGCTCTCAGGAGCCTCTCTAGTTAAAGCACCCGCAGCATCATGTGTATTCAGCCTCCTGCACTTCAAAATGGTGGTAGGGGTACTTTAACTAAAGCTCATTCAACAAGCTTTACTTAAAATGCCTCCACTGCCATTTTGAAGTGTGGGGACACTGAATACACAAGACATCAAGACTTCTGGAGCGTGCTAATTAGCACACTTCAGCAGACTTGAGCCTGCTCCAGTGCATTGTAGTTACAGCACGTCAGGGCAGACATCCTGCACATCTACAGGTACCCAGAGGCTTCACATAGGAATCCATAGTGTTAAAGAAATGTTCTGCCCTGATGTGGTGTTTCTGAGTTCTTTGCAACGTAACAATTGCTCTGTTGTTTTTCTGTAGTGAAAAAGCAGTGAAAACTAAGAGCTGGCATTTTCTGAAGGGTGCCTCATCCAAAAAAGGTTGAGAGCCACTCGACTAGGCAAATAGTTTTAATTAAATCTTTAAGTCTTTTAACATTGTTCTTGGAGGTAGCCACAATGCACAATTGCTCCAAGGTAAGTGTTCAGTGGAACAGTCTGTGTTTTCTGCCAGTGGGGAAAGCAGTTGAAGGCATGCGTAAGCGTAAAAAGAGACTTGCCACAGCTCTGCTTTTTTTTAAAGGGATTTCTACAATATGTTTAGGAGGTTAGATGTTTCAAACAGCTAGGTCACAGAGAACACAACCTGATTAAAGCCCTCTAAGAAAGAATGTCTGCTATTTTGAAGTTCATACTTTACATTGTTTTCAAAGGAAGCAGAAGAACAGCAAAACCCACAGAGCTGCTTTGCAAAACAATGTTTAGCACGGTTGGAACTGATACTAGCATGGCTTAATGAGCATCTTGGGGAGGATCTCCACTTTCTTCTGATGTGCCAGTGGCATACAGACCCATGTAATCTTGTAAAGTATAAATAGGAAAGAGGCAATAAACCAAAATGTGTTGCTCTATAAAATCTACTGGCAAGACAGCAACATGTAATCAAAGGCCCTCTTGACCAGGACTGAGGTTGAAATAGTTGAAAGAATACTTTGTATCTCTTTCCTGTCTTGTGAAGTGGCCAAAAGAGAGGAAAAGGATGAGTTTATGATGCTCAAGGGGAAACTACAGTTTACCAAGACAAAATATTTAGTTAGTAGTAGTAGAAATAAATATAAAACAGATGAAGATAAAGAAATGAAGTCTGAAGAAAGTGTGCTTGAATCCCAGAAAAATATTGCCCAGGTGGGTTTTTGATCTCCATAAGAAACTTCTAGAATTAATTATTTAAGCTACAAAACTACTTTGAGGCAGTAGAAAGAGTAAGTATTTGAATGTATTAAGGCAGAGCAACCCAGCTAGGGCTGATGTAGGCCAGAAACTTAACTGTGCCAGGACCTTTCACTAGTTCTTTCTGGGGGTTTTCATGACAGGTAAGGTATGCATGTGACACTGGCCTCAAGGAGGACAGTACCACTCTTTTCAAATAATAATATTTCCTGCACATGTACTTGTTTACATGCCATTTCACAAATACACGTCTAGTTTATAAGTGAGTACAGGCCCAAGAGAGTTGGTGGTAAATTTCAGTGTTTAGGTAGAAATATAAGAACTTATTTAACTCGGATTCAGCTACAATGGATTCCTGTCATTTGAAGTATCAAAGCAGTCTTGAGTAATATATGGTGTAAGCCTCACTTTGATAACCAGTAACAGTCTGTTCTGGAACACAGAAAAGTGCAACACCATTTGTGGATTAGATAAGGGTTTACAGAATGAAGTAGTAGAGGGAATGTATCATAAAGTAGGCTTGTAAAGTCCCCAGAAGTTGATAATATTCAAGACACAGATAAGCAAAGCTTTAAAGAGATTATTGATAAGAAGAATGATGAATGACTCCAGAAAAAAATTGGAGATGGGTGGGAAAGGGGAGGGGGACTCTTCTTAGCAGATAAGTATAGGAGGCTGTTACAAGCAATAGGAAGTGGTATAAACAGAGGCAGCAGGTTGAGAGCACCAGACACAAATACACTTAAGCATTAGGAGTAGCACATAAGAGGAAATGGCCTTGACCTTGAGGCTTAATAGCTGAATGTGGGTTTATACCCTTGACAGAGTCAGAATGAGGCTTCCCAACCCCACTTAGTGTTAAAATTAGGTTTTTTTTCACTTATCTTCGTGTCTCAGATTGTAATAAATGTGAAACTTCAAAAATATGTGAAAAGGTTGCCAATTTTCACTTTCAAAAATATTCGAACCAGTTTTAATGTAACTTTAAGGCTGTATAAACTTTCCTAGAACACTTAAAATAAGTTCTTCTTAAACACAAGCATACCCACAGCCCTGTATCTTAATGTGCCTTCCAACCAAAACAGACATTAACTCTTCAGGAATTTTCCTGTGTCTAGGCTACTGTCTAACTTTTAAGATGGTCTCTTAAAAGGGAGCCAGGGTGACAAGGCAAGTGTGGAGATGCATGGGAACAGATCCCATCTGTTGTTCCTGATATATGGAGATAGTGCTTGCTATTTTGGAAACTTAATTTAGGAATGAAAGAAAAAGGGGCATATTAATTTCTTTTAAAAGTGTTTTTGCTGTATAGCAAATAACCACATGGATGCATGTTCACAAAAATCTCAAGGCCAATATACAGTAACTTCTCCAAAGGATGACTTAAAAATACTAACAATTATGTTTTGCAGTGCTGCTACCTAATAGCCCCAAATATTTAAGTGTGGCTGTTCTCAAATTATGGCTCTTTAACCTTCTGTTGAAAGGGTACATTAAATAGGGAAAACAAATATTAGAAATGTCCAAAAGTTTATCTTGAATTGAAACGTTGCACTTCCATTCTGATTGTCTGGAAAGTCGTCCTTGACTTCTGTGTAGTGAACCTCTCAGGACCATTTATTTAATTTATCACTGTAAAAGCATGTGAAATATGAATTTGGGGGCAGTAAAGTTTTTGTGCAGATCTAAATAATGCAACATTTACAATCTTTTATAAAAATTTAATTTCATTACATTACAAAACAAGGGCATAAAAATGCCTGACAGATCAGCTGGCATGGAATACATATCGCGGACTTGAGTTGAGATTAGCAGTCTAATTGTTCAGAGCCCATGCTGTATCAGTTCAGCCTGTGTTAGAATCCACTACTCTAGCCTTATATGGGCTAGCACATGTTAGCACATTTCCTAATACAATGCATTAAATCCTAGCCTACATACAACGATTAAGTTTGAAAGGGAGCCTCCTGAAAGCTGAGAAGTCTGTTTGGTTTATTGGCAATAAACCATTCCTTTTGGAAGTATAATGCAATAAAAGCAGTGGAATCATTGTGAAGACCCAAACTGTTGTGCAGTTGGCAAAGTGCAGTGTATAGGGGTGGGGAGAGTGAAGGATATGACTGTGGATTAGTTTGCTCTGTACATGAGGACTAATTTCAGCTCAAGAATTAAGAGAAGTCAGTTGGGGGGGCTCCTGTTGTGAGACTATTGGAATAACAGGCAAATAATAGTCTGCTATAGTGACTGGAATAGGTGTTAAAGATGAAGTCAGAAAGGAAGGCTATTATTTGCATCAAGAGAAGAAAGTGAAGTAAAATTGTACCTGTGGGGACCAAAGAGGAGCAGACATCAAAGTTGTAAAAATAAATGCAGCATTCTAAATGTGATGCCATTTATTGGGGAGGGAGGTGGGACAAGGCAGGGGTGAAGGGGAAATAAGAAGGAAATTGGAAGTAAAAGATGATACCTTCCTGGGAGTGTACGTAAAAACGAGCTTGGCATACTGCCTAAAAATACAGGCGCCAGCCAGTAGAATGTTTAAAAGTGAATGTGGAACTGAGCACTGGCACCTTCCTAAGGATCTTTCTGTATTTTTAAATATTTAGAGACCTTTCATAAGCACCTGGGTTCTCATTTTTGAGCTATAATACTGTGATACGTCTTTTTGGTTTTTAAATAAATAAGTTTAAATAAGTGCCCTTTTATTTTTGTAGACCCGAGTTTCCAGAAGATTGCAGTAGCAACTACTGGAATATCTATTCATTTCTCTGGAATTCTTCACTCTCTACTATCAAATTTTGTATAAACAGGAATTAAACCGATTGGCACTGAATTCTTCTGACTAACCAACTTCTTATTCTTCCTGTTTAGACTTGCAGCACAGTTAGAATTCAAGAGTTTTCGAGATTAGAAAGAGGGCATTTAAAAGTCATAGGTGTTTTCTCAAATTCCTAATAAACCTACAAGTGATAATCGATTTTAAACCCAAAATTAATCTAATCCACAGTCATATCTAAAATATTTTAGGATTATAGACAAGATCCTTACTTTAAACTCCACAGGTTCAGTAGTTACAGGTAATAGTATTACAGGGTCCTGAGTTACAGATAAGGCTTGCTCTTTAAGAGAAATGTCATTATCTAGCTGTCTTTGTACAGTCACTTTTTATTACTGTCCATGCTACTTTATTGCTCATGAAATGATAGCAAATTCTTGGCCCACACAAATTTTTCACCTCTAGTACAACCGTGTGCCAGTTTACTTAAGCATCTAGGCCTGGTAGTACCCAACTGTGCCAGTGGTATTTGTAACAACCTAATTGTTTTTCTAGTGTTTCTATAAGGGGAGTGTATGCAGGGGATATGTACCCAATCTGTTTGATACTTTTATAACCTTTGTCCTGCCAGTTTTCACCCTCCTTACATGTTGTTCGTTTTTTGTCCCTTCTTTCTAAATTGTGTTATAAGTTCTTTGAAGCAGTAACTTTCTGTTTGTTCATAAAATGTAAGTAGTAGTGATACCTCTTCAGTTATACTGCTTCATTTAGCTGGCAGGTCACTGAAGTCTCCTAAATCTTTCTGGGGCCAAATTAAAGTAAATAAATAAATGTTGAATGTTCCATGGTAAGGAAGCTAAGAACAGGGTTGTCACTTGTATAAATTTATCCTTTTCATTGGAAAAAATGGGATAACTTTAATCCCTTCTTAATCTTTCTGTTCAGTTATGCGATAGACCCCTATACACTGGCCCATTTGGATGGAATTTGAAGAGTAGATAAAGCTGTTATGTGTCCGATTTCTGTGCTCGAAGACTCTTCTTGTGTTGCTGTCTAAAAGTAGGCATGGGAAGTATTCAGGATCCTATTCTTAAATTATCCCAACTGTCAGGCAGAACTGAGATAGAAATACAAAAGATACTTGGACTTGAGAAACTTGCACGGAGCCTTCTTTCCAGTACCTGTATTAGGCACATGGAGTAGTGAGGGTATATAGCCCTTTGTTCTATTGCAGTAATGGAAACATTGCTGAAGGGAAACCTTTATTGGTTTTTAAAAGATGCTTTTCCTCTGCTTGCCAAGTAGCTATGTATTTGGAAGAACTGAAGCAAACAAGTCTTCCTTAACATTTTTGATGGTTGTTACCTCCTCCCCCATAGAAACTACCTGTGTAACATTTACAGGTTTTCCCTCGCCAACCACAGGGGCTAGGTTCTGGAAAGTTCCCATGGTTGGCAAAACTAAAAGCTTACAGGAAAAATGGGGTTAGGTGTACTTGAATACTGTACAGTATAGTATAGTGTATAAAATAAATTTTACTTGCCTTTTAATACACGGAGTGGTCAACCAGGCATAGGCGGCAAGCAGGCCTGCTGTTCCCTGCTGCCTTGCTTTCCTCCCCCACAACCAGGCACGGCAGGGAGCAGAGAAGCCGCACAGGGATGTCCTCGCCCACCACTGCTCACTCTGCATTGCCCTGGCAACGCGCCTGCTGCACATGGGGCTGCACTGAGGGCAGCGACATGGGGCTATGCCCCTCAAACCAGTGGCAGGCACAGAAGGCACATCACCTGGGCAGTGCAGGGTGAGCAGCGGCGGGCGAGGAGACACCCATGCGGCTTCCCTGCTCCCTGCCATGCTGGGTCACAGGGGAGGGAAGCAGGAAACAGTGGTGAGCGGGCCTGCTGTTCCCTGCCACTGTGGGTAGGGCCGATACCCGCCACTTCCCCACCCCACCAAAATGTGTTGCTCTATAAAATCTACTGGCAAGACAGCAACATGTAATCAAAGGCCCTCTTGACCAGGACTGAGGTTGAAATAGTTGAAAGAATACTTTGTATCTCTTTCCTGTCTTGTGAAGTGGCCAAAAGAGAGGAAAAGGATGAGTTTATGATGCTCAAGGGGAAACTACAGTTTACCAAGACAAAATATTTAGTTAGTAGTAGTAGAAATAAATATAAAACAGATGAAGATAAAGAAATGAAGTCTGAAGAAAGTGTGCTTGAATCCCAGAAAAATATTGCCCAGGTGGGTTTTTGATCTCCATAAGAAACTTCTAGAATTAATTATTTAAGCTACAAAACTACTTTGAGGCAGTAGAAAGAGTAAGTATTTGAATGTATTAAGGCAGAGCAACCCAGCTAGGGCTGATGTAGGCCAGAAACTTAACTGTGCCAGGACCTTTCACTAGTTCTTTCTGGGGGTTTTCATGACAGGTAAGGTATGCATGTGACACTGGCCTCAAGGAGGACAGTACCACTCTTTTCAAATAATAATATTTCCTGCACATGTACTTGTTTACATGCCATTTCACAAATACACGTCTAGTTTATAAGTGAGTACAGGCCCAAGAGAGTTGGTGGTAAATTTCAGTGTTTAGGTAGAAATATAAGAACTTATTTAACTCGGATTCAGCTACAATGGATTCCTGTCATTTGAAGTATCAAAGCAGTCTTGAGTAATATATGGTGTAAGCCTCACTTTGATAACCAGTAACAGTCTGTTCTGGAACACAGAAAAGTGCAACACCATTTGTGGATTAGATAAGGGTTTACAGAATGAAGTAGTAGAGGGAATGTATCATAAAGTAGGCTTGTAAAGTCCCCAGAAGTTGATAATATTCAAGACACAGATAAGCAAAGCTTTAAAGAGATTATTGATAAGAAGAATGATGAATGACTCCAGAAAAAAATTGGAGATGGGTGGGAAAGGGGAGGGGGACTCTTCTTAGCAGATAAGTATAGGAGGCTGTTACAAGCAATAGGAAGTGGTATAAACAGAGGCAGCAGGTTGAGAGCACCAGACACAAATACACTTAAGCATTAGGAGTAGCACATAAGAGGAAATGGCCTTGACCTTGAGGCTTAATAGCTGAATGTGGGTTTATACCCTTGACAGAGTCAGAATGAGGCTTCCCAACCCCACTTAGTGTTAAAATTAGGTTTTTTTTCACTTATCTTCGTGTCTCAGATTGTAATAAATGTGAAACTTCAAAAATATGTGAAAAGGTTGCCAATTTTCACTTTCAAAAATATTCGAACCAGTTTTAATGTAACTTTAAGGCTGTATAAACTTTCCTAGAACACTTAAAATAAGTTCTTCTTAAACACAAGCATACCCACAGCCCTGTATCTTAATGTGCCTTCCAACCAAAACAGACATTAACTCTTCAGGAATTTTCCTGTGTCTAGGCTACTGTCTAACTTTTAAGATGGTCTCTTAAAAGGGAGCCAGGGTGACAAGGCAAGTGTGGAGATGCATGGGAACAGATCCCATCTGTTGTTCCTGATATATGGAGATAGTGCTTGCTATTTTGGAAACTTAATTTAGGAATGAAAGAAAAAGGGGCATATTAATTTCTTTTAAAAGTGTTTTTGCTGTATAGCAAATAACCACATGGATGCATGTTCACAAAAATCTCAAGGCCAATATACAGTAACTTCTCCAAAGGATGACTTAAAAATACTAACAATTATGTTTTGCAGTGCTGCTACCTAATAGCCCCAAATATTTAAGTGTGGCTGTTCTCAAATTATGGCTCTTTAACCTTCTGTTGAAAGGGTACATTAAATAGGGAAAACAAATATTAGAAATGTCCAAAAGTTTATCTTGAATTGAAACGTTGCACTTCCATTCTGATTGTCTGGAAAGTCGTCCTTGACTTCTGTGTAGTGAACCTCTCAGGACCATTTATTTAATTTATCACTGTAAAAGCATGTGAAATATGAATTTGGGGGCAGTAAAGTTTTTGTGCAGATCTAAATAATGCAACATTTACAATCTTTTATAAAAATTTAATTTCATTACATTACAAAACAAGGGCATAAAAATGCCTGACAGATCAGCTGGCATGGAATACATATCGCGGACTTGAGTTGAGATTAGCAGTCTAATTGTTCAGAGCCCATGCTGTATCAGTTCAGCCTGTGTTAGAATCCACTACTCTAGCCTTATATGGGCTAGCACATGTTAGCACATTTCCTAATACAATGCATTAAATCCTAGCCTACATACAACGATTAAGTTTGAAAGGGAGCCTCCTGAAAGCTGAGAAGTCTGTTTGGTTTATTGGCAATAAACCATTCCTTTTGGAAGTATAATGCAATAAAAGCAGTGGAATCATTGTGAAGACCCAAACTGTTGTGCAGTTGGCAAAGTGCAGTGTATAGGGGTGGGGAGAGTGAAGGATATGACTGTGGATTAGTTTGCTCTGTACATGAGGACTAATTTCAGCTCAAGAATTAAGAGAAGTCAGTTGGGGGGGCTCCTGTTGTGAGACTATTGGAATAACAGGCAAATAATAGTCTGCTATAGTGACTGGAATAGGTGTTAAAGATGAAGTCAGAAA
Source organism: Alligator sinensis (assembly GCF_000455745.1). NCBI lineage: Eukaryota > Metazoa > Chordata > Crocodylia > Alligatoridae > Alligator > Alligator sinensis. The sequence goes on from NW_005841936.1 coordinate 1,889,929, forward strand.
GGAAGGCTATTATTTGCATCAAGAGAAGAAAGTGAAGTAAAATTGTACCTGTGGGGACCAAAGAGGAGCAGACATCAAAGTTGTAAAAATAAATGCAGCATTCTAAATGTGATGCCATTTATTGGGGAGGGAGGTGGGACAAGGCAGGGGTGAAGGGGAAATAAGAAGGAAATTGGAAGTAAAAGATGATACCTTCCTGGGAGTGTACGTAAAAACGAGCTTGGCATACTGCCTAAAAATACAGGCGCCAGCCAGTAGAATGTTTAAAAGTGAATGTGGAACTGAGCACTGGCACCTTCCTAAGGATCTTTCTGTATTTTTAAATATTTAGAGACCTTTCATAAGCACCTGGGTTCTCATTTTTGAGCTATAATACTGTGATACGTCTTTTTGGTTTTTAAATAAATAAGTTTAAATAAGTGCCCTTTTATTTTTGTAGACCCGAGTTTCCAGAAGATTGCAGTAGCAACTACTGGAATATCTATTCATTTCTCTGGAATTCTTCACTCTCTACTATCAAATTTTGTATAAACAGGAATTAAACCGATTGGCACTGAATTCTTCTGACTAACCAACTTCTTATTCTTCCTGTTTAGACTTGCAGCACAGTTAGAATTCAAGAGTTTTCGAGATTAGAAAGAGGGCATTTAAAAGTCATAGGTGTTTTCTCAAATTCCTAATAAACCTACAAGTGATAATCGATTTTAAACCCAAAATTAATCTAATCCACAGTCATATCTAAAATATTTTAGGATTATAGACAAGATCCTTACTTTAAACTCCACAGGTTCAGTAGTTACAGGTAATAGTATTACAGGGTCCTGAGTTACAGATAAGGCTTGCTCTTTAAGAGAAATGTCATTATCTAGCTGTCTTTGTACAGTCACTTTTTATTACTGTCCATGCTACTTTATTGCTCATGAAATGATAGCAAATTCTTGGCCCACACAAATTTTTCACCTCTAGTACAACCGTGTGCCAGTTTACTTAAGCATCTAGGCCTGGTAGTACCCAACTGTGCCAGTGGTATTTGTAACAACCTAATTGTTTTTCTAGTGTTTCTATAAGGGGAGTGTATGCAGGGGATATGTACCCAATCTGTTTGATACTTTTATAACCTTTGTCCTGCCAGTTTTCACCCTCCTTACATGTTGTTCGTTTTTTGTCCCTTCTTTCTAAATTGTGTTATAAGTTCTTTGAAGCAGTAACTTTCTGTTTGTTCATAAAATGTAAGTAGTAGTGATACCTCTTCAGTTATACTGCTTCATTTAGCTGGCAGGTCACTGAAGTCTCCTAAATCTTTCTGGGGCCAAATTAAAGTAAATAAATAAATGTTGAATGTTCCATGGTAAGGAAGCTAAGAACAGGGTTGTCACTTGTATAAATTTATCCTTTTCATTGGAAAAAATGGGATAACTTTAATCCCTTCTTAATCTTTCTGTTCAGTTATGCGATAGACCCCTATACACTGGCCCATTTGGATGGAATTTGAAGAGTAGATAAAGCTGTTATGTGTCCGATTTCTGTGCTCGAAGACTCTTCTTGTGTTGCTGTCTAAAAGTAGGCATGGGAAGTATTCAGGATCCTATTCTTAAATTATCCCAACTGTCAGGCAGAACTGAGATAGAAATACAAAAGATACTTGGACTTGAGAAACTTGCACGGAGCCTTCTTTCCAGTACCTGTATTAGGCACATGGAGTAGTGAGGGTATATAGCCCTTTGTTCTATTGCAGTAATGGAAACATTGCTGAAGGGAAACCTTTATTGGTTTTTAAAAGATGCTTTTCCTCTGCTTGCCAAGTAGCTATGTATTTGGAAGAACTGAAGCAAACAAGTCTTCCTTAACATTTTTGATGGTTGTTACCTCCTCCCCCATAGAAACTACCTGTGTAACATTTACAGGTTTTCCCTCGCCAACCACAGGGGCTAGGTTCTGGAAAGTTCCCATGGTTGGCAAAACTAAAAGCTTACAGGAAAAATGGGGTTAGGTGTACTTGAATACTGTACAGTATAGTATAGTGTATAAAATAAATTTTACTTGCCTTTTAATACACGGAGTGGTCAACCAGGCATAGGCGGCAAGCAGGCCTGCTGTTCCCTGCCGCCTTTCTTTCCTCCCCCACAACCACGCCCGCGCCTGGCGG